>NC_052156.1:105266204-105468597 GCF_902713615.1 Scyliorhinus canicula | reverse complement strand
CCCCCCCCCCCCCCAAGACCTATCCCAACCCCCCCCCAAGACCTATCCCAACCCCCCCCCCGCCCCCCCAAGACCTATCCCAACCCCCCCCCGCCCCCGCCCCCCCCAAGACCTATCCCAACCCCCCCCCCCCAAGACCTATCCCAACCCCCCCGAAGACCTATCCCAACCCCCCCCCCAAGACCTATCCCAACCCCCCCGCCCCAAGACCTATCCCACCCCCCCCCCCCCCCCCCCCCGAAGACCTATCCCAACCCCCCCCCCCCCCCCGCCCCCCCAAGACCTATCCCAACCCCAGTCCCACACTGCCCTGAACCGGACTCTCAGAGAGATCCATCCCATCCCGGTTCCCAGATCATCCAGACCCCAACCTCACAGAAGACAGACACACCAACCCCGCCCCACCCCCCGATCCACTCCACCCCACCCCCCGATCCACCCCATTCCCAGGCCCACCCCACCCTACCCCACCCCACTACCCAGACCGCCGCCGGTCTCATGCCGGGTTGGGGGCCAGGCCGCCGGGTGGCAGGCTGTCCGCTCCAGCCTGACCGGGCGGAGGGAGCGCGAGTCTGGGCTCCCCGCGAGGCCTCACGCGGGCGGGCCTCGGCCTCTCCAGCCGGGAAGAGGCGGCCTTCCCTGCCCGGGCAGGCGGCCAAACACCCGGCCTCACCCCCCACAACGGCCGGTCACTCACCCGCTGTAAGATCCGTCTGAGCATGGCGGCGGCTGAGGGGGGCAACGCAGGCCTGGGGTTGCTGTGAGCCGCCGGCTTCCAGTCTGACTGGATCTGCCTGAGACAGCAGGGAGGGGCCAGAGAGACAGCCCCTGAGCCAGCTGAGACACTCTCATTAACCCATTCCCATCAACATCACTCTGCTCTTCACAACCATCTCATTGCTTTGTACACAGCTGCCTTAGTCCTTGACCTTAAACCTCTTTATTCTTTCAGGGGATGTGGGCACTGCCGATCAGTCCTGCATTTATTGCCCATCCGTATTTGCTCCTGGAGAAGATGGTGGTGAACCGCTTTCCTGAACCGCCATAGTTCCTGTGGTGTAGGTACACCCACTGTGCTGTTAGTGAGAGAATTCCAGGACTTTGACCCAGTGACAGTGACCGATCGGTGATACAGTTGCCCATCCCGAATTGCCCCTGAACTGAGTGGTCGGGTTGCCAAACCGTCCAAGATTAACCAGCGATTGAAGGTCAATCTCCAGGGCACCTCCGCTTGTAATCCTGGAGAAAGATTTTCAGGACGATCGTTTTTTTTAATCATTTCCTTTGAACTTTTCTCTTTACCAGATATAAAAAATATTGAAAATGGGGGTTGGGGAGAGGCAGTTAGGGAAGTCATTCCAGGATTTTGTATCATCCAATAAGTCTTTTTGCTTTCCAACTGGTGTAGGCCGACTGTGCGTTACAAGGATGGATGTATTGGACAACTAATGGATGGAGTGTGGGGGTAAATCACGTGATCAAACTTCCAGGAATACATTTAATCACAGTTGGAAATCCAGTTACCAGGCCATTTCAGAGAGCAAGTAAAAGTCAGTCACATTGCAGTGGGTGTGGAATTACACATTGGCCAGACCAGGCAAGGACTCCAGATTTCCATCTCTAAAGGGCATTAGTGAACCAGATGGATTTTCACGACAATTGATGGGAGCTGTCGTGGTCATCATTACTGAGACTAGTTTTATATTCCTGCTTTATTAATTCACCAGCTGCCATGGTGGGATTTGATCCTGTATCATTAGTATGGGCCTCCAGTGGCATGGCCATTATGCCACCATCTCCCCTGTGAGTAGGAGATAAATTGAATTTTATATGCACATCTAACAAGGGAGTTATGTCCACAGGTACCATGTAGCTTGCAAGCAAATGTCAGAATCACCCTTCAAGCCATTCTGGGTAATGGGACATTGTCAAGCTTCCTTGTCTTTATTGCGAGGGGAGGCTGACATTTATTGTATACCCATGCACCCCCTTCAAAAGTTGGAAGCTGCTGGTGGTGGGCTGCCTCTTGAACTTCTGCAATGTGATAAAAGTGTCGCAACGGTGCTGTTCGTTGGGGAGGTTAAAGGATTTTGACCTGGCAACAATGAAGAAAGGGAAAGAACTTGTATTTATGGAGTGTCTTACACAACCTGAAGATGTCCCAAAGCACTCTGTGGCCAATTAAGTACTTTTGAAGCAAAAATGTGAGACGTAACCTTCTACCCTGACAGGTTACTGTTTGGACATGAGAATTACAAGAAATAGTGAGACAGAAACTCAAATTAAACACCAATGTCTTTACTAGATTTCAACAATACAATACACCGCCTGTTACAATAACCTGTTAGTCATTAAGAAGTTACAAGAAATCTTATCTATGATCAGTCAACGATCCCTGCCAATCGTAGCTTCCAGCAGCTGACCAAACTGCTTTGGCTGAGCATCAAATCTTCTTTTGCAATCATCTTTACACCCTTCTTTCCATGGTGGGCACGATGTTTCATTGATAAGATCACGCTGTCCTATCAAAATCAACCTGTGCTACAATTGTCCAATGTGGTGTTTAAACCACAATATTAGATATTCCTTGACAATGTTCATTTGTTTGAACCCCTTCAGTACTGTTCCATTCCTCGTGGCTGTCGCATATGCGTTAAAGATTGTTATCAGTCCTTCTTTCTGAGTCTCCGACACCTACACATACATTTTATGACTACAGAACAATAAAGCAATTCAAGACTCTTAAGTTTCTGACTTCTTACAAATTGTTATTTGGAGTATTAAATTGGATATAGCATATAAATAACATCACCAACAGCACATAAAGTACAGATCACCATCAACCTGTCCTGGTCCCCCCCATGCCGACACTATAGTTAAGAAAGCACACCAACGACAACTTTCTCAGAAGACTAAGGAAATTTGGCATGTCAGCTACGACTCTCACCAACTTCTACAGAAGCACAATAGAAAGCATTCTTTCTGTTTCTGCCCAAGACCGCAGGAAACTACAAAAGGTCGTGAATGTAGCTCAATCCATCACGCAAACCAGCCTCCCATCCATTGACTTGATCTATAATTCCCACTGCCTCGGAAAGGCAGCCTGCATAATTAAGGACCCCACGCAGCCCGGACATACTCACTTCCACCTTCTTCCGTCAGGAAAAAGATACCAAACTTTGAGGCCACGTACCAACCGACTCAAGAACAGCTTCTTCCCTGCTGCCATCAGACTTTTGAATGGACCTACCTCCTATTAAGTTGATCTTTTCTCTACACCTTGCTATAACTGTAACATTATATTCTGCAGTCTCTCCTTCCTTCCCTACGTATGGTATGCATTGTTTGTACAGCATGCAAGAAACAATACTTTTCACTATATGAAATTAAATGAAAATCACTTATTGTCACAAGTAAGCTTCAAATGAAGTTACTGTGAAAAACCCCTAGTCGCCACATTCCGGCGCATGTTCGGGTAGGCTGGTACAGGAATTTAACCGCGCTGCTGGCATGCCTTGGTCTGCATTCAAAGCCAGTGATTTAGCCTTGTGCTATATACTAATACATGTGACAATAATAAATCAAATCAAACCAAATAAATAGAAGATATCATCAATCAACTTCAGTTTGTCTTTCCCACTTGCAACTTTCAAAGCACTTAAGACCAACTGAATTAACATTTTAAAAAACCTATCAATCCCTTATCTTCATATTCTCTGATGCTCTGCACCCTCCTCCCCCAGCTGCATGTTTAGCTGGAACATTGAGGAGAAATCAAAGTGAATTTCTGAGAGATGTGGCACTTTAGTTTGGTCCCAGGACATGAGCAACCTTCAAGGGCTTGACAAGTGGCCAAAGACTTTCCGGAAGAAAGTTATAAGAAAAAGGTTCAGTTGAGGATTTTGGCCTTAAGGATATGTGATTGTGGTTTGTTATGTTTCTTGACATAAATAAGTATTCACCTAAGACTGTGTATATTTAGTAATGTTAGCATTACTTATTTCTTGTATAGAAACATTAATTTGTTTTAAACAATGGCATCATGTAGTGAGTGAAGAGATGGGTTCCACAAACTCAAATATAGGCAAAGTCAATGATGCAATGATGACTCATCCGATGAAGGAGCTGCACTCCGAAAGCTAGTGACCCTAAACAAACCTGTGGAACTTTAACCTGGTGTTGTAAGACTTTTTACTGTGCCCACCCCAGTCCAACGCCGGCATCGCCAGATCATTACAAATTTTATGAATAA
The DNA here is from genome assembly GCF_902713615.1 of Scyliorhinus canicula. Taxonomy (NCBI): domain Eukaryota; kingdom Metazoa; phylum Chordata; class Chondrichthyes; order Carcharhiniformes; family Scyliorhinidae; genus Scyliorhinus; species Scyliorhinus canicula. Next base: position 105,464,345 of record NC_052156.1, on the reverse strand, counting down.
GTACATTTGGGGGGGGGAAATCAGAGGAAAATTGCAGCATAAAAAGAGAACATTCAGCCCATCATGTCTTGCCAACTGACAAAAATTAGCCACCCATTCTAATGCCACTTTCCAGCACCCAGTGTAGAGCCCTACAGGTTACAGCACCACAGGTGCAAATCCAGGTACCTTTTAAATGAATTGAAGGCTTCTACCTGAACCATTAATTAAGCAGCGAATTCCAAAGACCTACCATCCTCTGGGTGAAATTTCTTTTCCTAATATCCCCTTTAACCTTTTTACCAATCATCTTAAATCTGTCCCCACTGGTAATTAATCATTTTGCTCGGAGGAAACAAGACCCCTCATAGTTTTGTATCCCTCAACAAAGTCCCCTCTAACCTAAGGAAATCAACTCTAAGCTGCTTAATCTTTCTTCATTGCTGCAATTTTCCAGCCCTGGCAACATTCTTGTAGATCTCTTGCACACTCACTCCACAGCAATTACATCCTTCCTGTAATCCGATGACCAGAATTTAACACAAAATTCCATCTGTGGCCTAAACAGTTCCAGCTGTTTGGAAAAGGACCAAAATGCGAGGAGAATGGCAGTAATTGGCAATCCTCATCCACCAGAACATAGAGGCACATGCACAGACAGACAGACAAAACACATACGCATGTAATAGCAATGATTCTCAGTACAGATTAGAATATTTACATTTAGTGGCACTGCCGCTTAAGATTTCATGAGTGGAAAATTTTAATCAGTTTAACTTTCCTGAAAGTTTGTGGAGTAAACATAAACTTATACTCTTTAATTACCATTTAGAACATACCACTGGCACCAGTAGTGTTGTTGAAAATCAAGGATGCACTGGTTTCTTCATTAAAAAATTGTGTGTGTGTAAAAAGCAGGAAAACTGTTACATACTCAGACCATTCAACAAAAATTAGTGAACATTAGTGAACTCGTACGCTTTGGAGTTTTGACATATTGTTTGCAGTGATTGCTTATTTCAGCTATTGTGGGTACATTCAAGTTAATTGGGGAAGTGAAATAAGCACGGGTTTATCACACAAGGGAGATTTTCTTCTCTTGGTAGTGACATCGCAGTACTGAACCACAGGAGCTTTGTGCTCCCTGAAATTATGCAGGGCTGATGCCAATAGATTTCCCACAGTCAGCCCATTGAGTCATTCAAGGGCAGTGCTGTCCAATATAGGAACCATAATGTGATTATTTGGATGCGGTGAATTGTGTTTATTTTGGTAGCGTGGTCCCTTTAAGGGAAGATCTTTGGCGGGCCACATGACCCGCTCAGGGTCTATCGCGTGGGAGCGCGCGAACCCCGGCCATTGGGGGAAAAGCACGGGTCCCTGGGAGTAGGGGGCCCGGGTCAGTGTGGACCCAAGAATCAAGGAGAAAGACCTGTATGAGATATCTGTGTACCTGTATTTGGTTAAACCTCATTGCTGTTTCCAATAAACCTATTTGTTATATAAGAAGCCTCCTCAATGATACCTTGCATATTACATTGGTGATGAGAATAAATTGGGCAATGATCACAAGTCTCAAAATTCGCAGGGGTTGCATCAGAAATCTCCAAGAAACAGAAAAGACGAGGTCAGCAGGAAACCAGTGAGTGAGAAACAATGCCCACTCAAATGGCCAGGCAGGTAAAGCAGTACAAACTTTTAAATCTGCCACCAAAAAACAACCAGACAGGGCATAAAAACCATCAGATATAGGAGCAAAATTAGGCCATTCGGCCCATTAAGTCTGCTCCGCCATTCAATCATGGCTGACATGTTTCTCATCCCCATTCTCCTGCCTTCTCCCCATAACCCCTGATCCCCTTATTAATCAAGAACCTATCTATCTCTGAATAAAAAGATACTCAGTGACCTGGCCTCCACAGCCTTCTGCGGCAAAGAGTACCACAGATTCACCACCCTCTGGCTGAAGAAATTCTTCCTCATCTCTGTTTCAAAGGATCATCCCTTCCGTCTGAGGTTGTGCCCTCAGGTTCTAATCTTTCTTGCTGGTGGAAACATTTCTCCACGTCCATTCTATCCAGGCCTCTCAATAGTCTGTAAGTTTCAATGACATCCCCCACATCCTTCTAAACTCCATCGAGTACAGACCCAGAGTCTTCGACCGCTCCTCATATGACAAGCCCTTCATTCCTGGGATCATTCTTGTGAACCTCCTATGGACTCCCTCCAAGGCCAGCACATCTTTCCTTAGATCAATATTGCTCTCAATATTCCAAATAAAGTCTGACCAGCATCTTATACAGCCTCAGCAGTACATCCCTGCTCTTGTATTCTAGCCCTTTTGAAATGAATGCTAACATTGCAGTTGCCTTCCTAACTTACAACTGAACTTGTATGTTAACATTAAGAGAATTCTGAATGAGGACTCCTAAGTCCCTTTGTCCTTCAATTTTCAAAAGCCTTTCCCCATTTAGGAATAGTCTGTGCCTCAGTTCTTCCCACAAAAGTGCATAACCTCATACTTTGCCACATTGTTTTCCATCTGCCACTTCCTTTCCTACTCTTCTAGCTAAGTCCTTCTACAGCCTCACCGTTTCCTCAACACTACATGTCCCTCTACACATCTTTGTATCATCTGCAAACTTAGCAACAATGTCCTCAGTTCCTTCCTCCAGAGTGCTAATAATAATAATAATCTTCATTGGTGTGACAAGTAGGCTTACATTAACACTGCAATGAAGTTACTGTGAAAATCCCCTAGTCGCCACACTACAGCGCCTGATTGAGTACACTGAGGGAGAATTCAGAATGTCCAATTCATCTAACAAGCACATCTTTCAGGACTTGTGGGAAGCAACTGGAGCACCCATGCATATCGGGAATAATTGTGGTCCCAACTCTGACCCCTGCGCAGCATCACAAGTCACAGGCTGCCATCTTGACAAAGACACAATCTGTGCCTTCCGCCAGTCAGCCAATCCTCTTTTCATGCCAGTACCTTGCCCCTAACACCAGGGACTCATCTTATTTAGCAGCCTCCTGTGTGGCACCTTGTCAAAGGCCTCTGGCAATCCAAATAGATCTCATCCTCTGGCTTTCCTTTGTCTAACTTTCTCGTTTCCTCCTCTTAACAGATTTGTAAGGCATGGCCTCCCCTTGACGAAGCTGTGCTGACTCAGTCCTATTTTATCATGCACTTCCCAGTACTCCATAATCTCATCGTTAATAATGGGTTCTAAAATCTTACCAACAACCAGAGTCAGGCTAACCAGCCTATAATTTCCCATCTTCTGCTCCCTCCCTTCTTAAACAGGGATGTTACATTAGCCATTTTCCAGTGCTCTGGGACCCTCCCTGATTCCAGTGATTCCTGAAAGATCACCGCCAATGCATCTGCAATCTCATCAGCTATCTCCTTCAGAACCCTGGGGTGTAGTTCTCCCAGTCCGGGTGATTTATCCACCTTCAGACCTTCCAGTTTCCCTTAATGATGACCACTGCTCTATTGCCTGACTCTCTTGAAGTTCTGGATTTCTGCTGATGCCTTCCATCGTGAAGACTGATGCAAAGTACCTGTTAGGTTCCTCTGCAATTTCTTTGTTCTCCATTACTACTTCTCCAGCCTCACAATCCAATGGACCAATGTGTATTCTTGCCTCCCTCTTACCTTTTATTTGAAATATTTTTATTTAAAATTTTCCATTTATAACAAACAAGATATCAATATCAATAACCTAGCTGATGTTACATGGTATAATGTAACAAGAAAAGCACACAGAAAAAAACAATACACACAACCTATCATATAATGTTTTCACAACAATACTAACTACCCCCCTCACTTAACTGCTTATGATGACTAAATCTTTAAAGTAGGAAATGAATAGCTGCCATCGCGAGTAGAATGACTCCACATGATCTCCCAACAGTGACTTGACCTTTTCCAGATATAGAAACTCCAGGTCACCCAAACAGACTGAGGCACTGCGCAGGGTAGGGGATCTCCATCCCAGCAGAATGCGCCTGCAGGCGATCAGCAAAGGCCAGAACATCCGCCTTCACCCTGGTCTGTACCCTGGCAAGCCCGACACCCCAAAAATGGTGTCCAACGGACAAGGCTCCTGATCCATATTGGGAATGGCTGACATGGTGTTAAAGGAAACCCAAAAGCTGACCATCCTAGAACACAACCAGAACATGTGGGCGTGGTGAGCAGGCCCCAAGAGCACCACCCACATTTGTCGGCGACCTGGAAAATCTGTCGAGGCAGAACTTCCAAATCATAGAGTTGCCGGAGGAAGTGGAGTGCCCGAAGCCCACTGAATACTTGTCACAGATGTTTCACAAGGTGATGGGTGAAGTCAGATATGCGTCTCCTCTGGAGATGGACAGGGCCCACTGAACACTAAGGCAGAAGCCTTGACCGAATGGGCGCTTATTGTTGGCTTCCACAGTTTTAGGGAGGAGAGATCCTGAAGTGGGCCAAAGCAAAACACGAGCTGAAATGAGAGGGTAACCTTGTGAAGATATATCAAGATGTTTGACTCGGGGTAGTATACCCAGCAAATCTGCAGGCCACATATGAGTCCAAAGACTTTCATTTTCAGACACCAGAAGAGGCAGGTGCCTTAATTGTAAATCATGGACTTGGGTCCAGTTACCTGTATTGAATAAGATCTATGTTTTCTGTGGTTTAGGATGGATGTGACATCCTGTATATAGTTCTTGATATCTGCTGATAAAATCTGTTTGTGGGGATAAAGTAGGATTTTCTTTGTGAAGCACGAGATATATACATAATGGGGTCATGAGGGAGGGAGGATATGGCCTCGTTGGAAAGTTAGTCTGGTGAGGGACTGCATTCTAAAATTTTTTACCCTTGAGATGGGCAATATTGTTGTTTTTGTTCTTCCTGTCCTGAGAACGGCTGCCCCAAATAAAGCTGGGAAAGGGGACTGAGATGGTGGTGAGGGTGGGGGTAAAGCTGCAGCCGTTGAACCAGTTTTGGCTGGTTTGACATGCTTAGCGTCTGGGTTGGAGCCTGGGGGTAGGGGGTTTGGATTTTGGATTTGGTTTCAATTTGTGCATCCAGGTGGGGTGTTGGCAGGAAATGGGGGGAGGGGTCAGCTTGTTGATGATGACTATAGAGCATTTCTGTGATGCCCACAACATGGTAACCGCTAATCTCACTGTGTGCTACAAGTATATTGTTTCGTATACCATCACAGTGAGGTAAAACACCCTCAGTCCTGCGTTGAATGCCCCTCTTCTCATAGTTGCCCCCTTATCGGCTGTGTCTGAAGACATATTCCTGCCGTTTTCCATACTCTCTGTTCTATTACTTGTTCTGGAAACTTTACTAATTCTGGAAACTTTACTAACCTCTCTTGAGCCCTCTCCCCCCCCGGGCCACACACACACATTTAACTAGTTTAAAGCCCTTGTGATCACTCTATTTAGCCTTTGTGCTAGGGACCTGGTCTCAAGTCAGTTTAGGTGGAGCTCGTCCTGATGGTACAATTTCCTCCTGTCCCAATACCACACAAAATGAAACCCCTCTTTGCTACACTCCTTTAGCCACGTTTACTTCCCTAATCTTCTTATCTCTTTGCCAATTTGCACGTGGCTCAAGCAGTAATCCAGAGATTCCAACCTTTGAGGTCCCATTTTTTTATTTTGTTCCTAATTCCTGATAGTCACCAAATCGGGCCTCTTACCTATTCTTGCCACTGTTGTTGGTGCCAACATGGACCACAACAACTGGATGCTCCCCCTTCCTCTCCAGTATCCTTTCAAGCTGTCCTTTATAGTTCATATCCACCAGATAAGCAACACATTTTTGATCCTGCTCACAAAGGATGCTATCTGTCCCCCTAATTGTAAAATCCCCTACCACTATCACTTTTCTTTGTGCTGCCCAGTTTGAATGGTTTCCTGGGCCATGGTGCACTGGTCAGTTTGATCACCTCCCTGCAGACTCTTTCCTCATCCATACAGGGAGCAAGTACCTCATACCTGTTGGACAAGGTCAAGAGCTGTGGCTCCTCCAATGCTATGTTCAGGAACCTCTACCTGCTTCACATTTTGGCACACCCTCCTGTCCCTGACCAGTGGACCAGAATTGAATTAAGCTACAGGATGTGACTGTCTGGAACGCAGCGTAATTGTAACTCTCCCCCTCCCAGATATGCCACAGTGCCTGAAGCTTGAATTCCAACTCATCAACTCATGTTCCTCGAGCTGCAGGCACTTACTGCAGATGTGGTTGTCATGTCTGTAGCCGAGCTGAAGTGAATGATGAAGGACAGAACATCTAGTTTGAATAATTTATTGTAGAACAACTGTGCGATGAGATAACGAGGATAAATAAAATAAGAAACTATTAACACTAATTAACTATTGCGGAACTACTGCGAAATACGTCTATCCTCCAGCATGACCTACTCCCAACTCCCAGACTATAGGGTCATGTGGTGGGTTTGTACTAATGGTCAGAGGTCATGCATAACATTATGTACAAACTTGCTTTATGCATATCATCACAGTGGTCACTGTGGCTCACAATGGGGTCCACCAGCTCCCTCATCATGCAAGAACAACATGTTGCCTTTACTGCCATTTCTACTATAGTTAGTTAGGTTTTATTTATTGTTACAAATTAGTATTCTTGGATAGTCACTAAATTATTATACTCCTTTCTCAATCTGCTACTGAGTGTGGTGATATGCATCACTGTAGATGCACAAGGGGTTAATGTAAATACACGTAGATTAGCTAGACACTAGAGGGAGCACCAGAGACATGACACACAGACACTCAACCAATAGGTCACTAAGATAGAACACGACCAATGGGCATTCACGATACACACAGAGGTGACACTACCACAGTGGGGCATTACACCAACCTATATATAAAGGACACAGCACACATGATCTTCCTCTTTCCAGTGGAGACACTCAGTGAGTACAGACACTGGATTGATTCAACATCACTCCCACCACGTGGATTGTAACAGACTGGTTAGACAGTCTGAGTAGCTATAACAGGATTAACAGTAGTGGCGAACCCGAGTAGGAGAATTGTAAATAGTTCAACAAACGTGTTGAAGTTATCTCCACGTCTGAACCTTCCTTTGTCAGAGTAAACATCAAGGAAGCCGCTTATGCTACGCCAAGAGCATAACAAGACACTGAGAACCCCCACTCTTTTTAAAGCTGTGCTAACTCTCAGCTCCCGCTCTTTTTATGCCCTCGGAGAAGGGGCCCGGGGAAAGTGGACCCGGCAATCAAGGAGTAAAGATCTGTATGAGATACCTCTGTGCCTGTATATAGTTAAACCTCATTGTTGTTTCCAATAAACCTCTTTGTTGTAAAAGAGGCCTCCTCAGTGATGCCTCACGCTATTACATGAACAAAAACTGAGAAAAAGAAAATCATTGGTCTTATGATCTCAAAATATTCATATATGTTTATGAACTTAAATCCTTTCATCCATTTGTTGGTAAAATGGTGAGATGAAAGCAGGGAGTGCAAGTGTTTATTGATTGTTGAGTGATATACTTCCAGTGGGAGATGTGTGTTCAGTACACACACACGTGGAGTGCATTTATCTGCAGGCTCTGTGTGTATGAGGTGTTTTCTGTCACAACCAACCACACCCATGGCTTATCAGTGATTTTTTATCAAATAATCCTGAATGTCAAGTTCATAGTCTGAGTTGGACTTGCCAGACCAAGTGGCAGGAAATGAATCTCTAAGTTTATTATCTTAGCCTTTACCTGCCTCAGTTAACAGGACAGTTTCAGCCTTTTCATGGACTTAGCATTTATTTGATTCCTCAGTTGTTCCTGCAAATGATTGCAAATGGAAAAAGAAGTGGCTGATTAAAGATAAATAAATAAACGCAATATGGAGGCAGAAAGATTAACCCCTGGGCGAATGATGGCTGGTGTAATAAAGCTAGGGGAGTCCAAAAGTCCTTTTTTTTCAGCAACAGCATCATACAATTATAGGACCCAGGTACCTTTCACCGGCTTCTCATTTCTCTTTAGCTGGCTCTACAGCTGCCTGCCTTTTATGCTAGTGCTGGGTTAATTCAGTCCAATTGAGCACGGGGAACAATCATCCCCAGCTGGATGAGTCCTGTGCAGGTTACTGCAGGTTATTACACCCCCCCCCCCTCCCCCCGCAAGTCTGAAAACCCTTCACAAGGACGACCATTGAGAAGGAGAGGATAGGAGAGGATCAAATGGTTGCAAACCCCACAGTGGCCAGGCAACAAACCTAAAAAAAATTGGTTCGGGTAAGGAGCCATCGAACAGGGCAGCAGGACCGTCAGGCGTGTACTCCACGAAGCATTACGTCCGGCCAGACACCCTCACCAGTCACACAGAGGGCGAAGCAGCCAACAGCCGAACCCGGGGATGGCGCGCACCACGGCATCGGACCCATCAACCCAAGGCCCGATCGGCGTGGCATGCCTTCCAACACAGAGGAAACAGGTGGGGGGGGAACCTCGGACAACATCCACCTCAACTCCCGGGGGCTGTTTAGCACAAGGCTAAATCGCTGGCTTTGAAAGCAGACCAAGGCAGGCCAGCAGCACGGTTCAATTCCCATACCAGCCTCCCCGAACAGGCGCCGGAAGTGGCGACTAGGGGCTTTTCACAGTAACTTCATTTGAAGCCTACTTGTGATGATAAGCGATTTTCGTTTCATTTTCATTTTCATTTCAACTCCCAAATGCCCCTTAATTTAAAAACAAATTCAGGCACTCTAAATTGTACCTAAAAATAAAGCCTACCAAATTGCCCAGGGAGCCTGTGATAAACCACTGTAGCATATTATATATGTATTGTGGTAAACTGCTACTATATTACATGTAATGTGGTAAACCACTGCCTGATGGCTCCGCCTCCCCTTGGGCTCGGTATAGAGGTGGCTGGTCTCCGCCTCTGCCCCAGTTCGGGGTCAGAGGCCAGGAGACTTTATGTTTATACGGAGGCGATAATGCTGCTGAAGGGGCAATATGTAAAGTCTGTAAACGAGGTGTATGCTGGGCACCTTCTTGCCACGAGGCGACAACGTCCCGGGTACTCTGCTGGAAATGTGACTGCCAGGCGGTATTGGCTACCCAACACACGGAGCTGTTGATCAGGGACGCCTGTGTCGCAGGCATGAAATCAAACTACATCCGCCAGCGATTGCCAGAAGGGGGTACACTCAGCCTCCCAGAGACAGTGCAGCTCTCAAACTCGCAGGAGGTGGCTTTCCAGAACATGGAGGCCTACACCTCCGACCACACGGTACCCTCGTGGACCTCATGGGCACCGCCATCATCCGACTCAAGTGCGGCACAAGCCTGTGCCACACAGCAGCTACTTCTGCGGCCAGGGTCGGCATCCCAGACAACGCTGCCCTGCACGGAACGCGTCTTGCAACGGGTGTGGGAGGAAGGGCCACTTTGCGAAAGCCTGCCAGGCCCAACCTCTCCCTAAAACTCCTCGGCCCAGCAGCGCTGCCTGCTGCCTGTCGGGGCCGCCCCCAACTTCCGCGCCACCCGTCATGTGCGACCCATAGGCGCCGCCATTTTCGCTGCCAACCGTCATATGCGACCCGTGGGGGCTGCCATCTCTGTCGCCATCTTCAATTTCGCCTGCCACGCATGACCCATGGGGGCCACCATCTTTCACGCCATCTCCGATACCACCCGCCACGCGTGACCTATGGGGGCCACCATCTTGGGACTACTCCGCAGCCTCCCAGGAGCCCTGCTCAGCCGGTCGTACCTCCGACCAGCCTACCCATCACCTTCTGAAGCTCGTCTCCATCTCCATCACGCTCGACCAGTCCCAGCCTCATCACCTCACAAAATCTACGATGACCGTCCGGATCAACGGGCACGAGACGGCCTGCCTTTTCGACTCCGGGAGCACAGACAGCTTCTTACACCCAGATACGGTAAGGCGCTGCTCCCTCCCAATCTTACCCATGACCCAGAAAATCTCCCTGGCTTCCGGATCACATGCAGTAGAAATCTGGGGGTACTGTGTCGCGACCCTTACTGCACAAGGCGTAGTGTACACTAACTTTAAGCTCTACGTCCCTCCCCATCTCTGCGCTGCCCTATTACTGGCGCTCGACTTCCAGTGCCACCTCCAAAGCCTTACCTTAAAGTTTGGTGGACCCCTGCCCCCCCCCCCCCCCCCGCCCCTCACCGTCTGTAGCCTCGCGACCCTTATGGTCGCCCCACCCTCGCTTTTCGCTAACCTCACCTCGGACTGTAAGCCCATCGCTACTAGGAGCAGACGATACAGTGCCCGGGACAGGGCCTTTATCAGGTCGGAGGTCCAGCGACTCCTACAAGAGGGGATTATTGAGGCTAGTACCAGCCCCTGGAGAGCCCAAGTTGTGGTCGTCAAGACTGGGGAGAAGCAGGGCAGCACGGTGGCGCAGTGGGTTAGCCCTGCTGCCTCACGGCACTGAGGTCCCAGGTTCGATGCCAGCTCTGGGTCACTGTCTGTGTGGAGTTTGTACATTCTCCCCGTGATTGCGTGGGTTCTGCCCCCACAACCCAAAGATGTGCAGGGTAGGTGGATTGGCCACGCTAAATTGCCCTTTAATTGGAAAAATTAATTGGGTACTCTAAAAATTAATTTAAAAAGAATAAAAAAGACTGGGGAGAAGCACAGGATGGTCATCAACTACAGTCAGACTATCAACCGGTACACGCAGCTCGATGCGTACCCCCTATCCCGCATATCTGACATGGTCAACCAGATTGCGCAGTATCGAGTCTGCTCCACTGTTGACTTGAAGTCCGCATACCATCAGCTCCTTATCTGCCCGGAGGATCGCCAATACACTGCCTTCGAGGCAGATGGCCACTCTACCACTTGCTCAGGGTTCCCTTCGGCGTCGCCAATGGGGTCTCGGTCTTCTGTCGATAAATGGACTGAATGGTTGACCAGTACGGGCTGCGGGCCACGTTCCCGTACTTAGATAATGTCACCATCTGCGGCCATGACCAGCAGGACAACGATGAAAACCTCTGGCACTTCCTCCACACCGCTAAACTCCTTAACCTCACCTACAATAAGGAGAAATGCGTTTTCCGCACAACCCTCCTAGCCATCCTTGGGCCTAGGGCCCGACCCCAACCGCATGCGCCCCCTCATGGAACTACCCCTCCCCCACTGCCCCAAGGCCCTGAAGAGATGCCTGGGGTTCTTCTCTGACTATGCCTAGTGCATCCCCAATTATGCGGACACTTATTAAATTCACCATTTTTCCCCTGACGACTGAGGCCGGCCTGGCCTTCAACCGCATCAAGGCAGATATTGCCAAAGCCGTGATGCACACTGTGGACGAATCCATTCCGTTCCAGGTGGAGAGCGATGTGTCGGACTTTGGTCTGGCCACAACCCTCAACCAGGCGGGCAGGCCCGTGGCTTTCTTTTCCCTTATCCTCCATGCCTCCAAAATTCGACACTCCTCTTCGAAAAGGAAGCCCAAGCCATTGTCGATGCTGTGCGACATTGGAGGCATTACCTGGCCAGCAGGCGATTCACTCTCCTCACTGACCAATGGTCGGTTGCCTTCATGTTTAACAATACACAGCAGGGCAAGATCAAGAACGACAAGATTCTGAGGTGGAGGATCGAGCTCTCCACCTATAACTACGAGATCTTGTACCGACCGGGGAAGCTCAATGAGCCCCCAGATGCCCTGTCCCGCGGTACATGTGCCAGCGCACAACTAGACCGACTTCGGGCCCTCCACAATGACGTCTTTCACCCGTGGGTCACCCATTTTTTTCACTTTATCAAGGCTCGCAACCTGCCTTACTCCATCAAGGAGGTCAGGACCATGACCAGGGACTGCCAGGTCTGCACGAAGTGCAAACTGCACTTCTATCGGCCAGACAAGCGCACCTGGTAAAGGCCTCTCGCCTCTTTGAGCGCCTCAGCATCGACTTCAAAGGGCCCCTCCCCTCCATTGACCGTAACATGTACTTCCTCAACATAGTTGACGAATACTCAAGAGTCCCCTTTGCTATCCCATGCCCTGACATGACCTCTGCCACCGTCATCAAGGCCCTGCACAGTCTCTTCACCTTGTTCAGGTTCCCCACCTACATCCAATGCTATCGGGGTTCCTCCTTCATGAGCGACGAGTTGCGTCAGTTCCTGCTTAGCAAGGGCATCGCCTCAAGCAGGACGACCAGCTACGCAGCACGGTAGCATTGTGGATAGCACAATCGCTTCACAGCTCCAGGGTCCCAGGTTCGATTCTGGCTTGGGTCACTGTGCGGAGTCTGCACATCCTCCCCGTATGTGCGTGGGTTTCCTCCGGGTGCTCCGGTTTCCTCCCACAGTCCAAAGATGTGCAGATTAGTTGGATTGGCCATGATAAATTGACCTTACTGTCCAAAATTGCCCTTAGTGTTGGGTGGGGTTACTGGGTTATGGGATAGGGTGGAGATGTTGACCTTGGGTAGGATGCTCTTTCCAAGAGCCGGTGCAGAATCGATGGGCCGAATGGCCTCCTTCTGCACTGTAAATTCTATGATAACCCCCGGGGCAACAGACAGGTGGAGAGGGAGAACGTGATGGTCTGGAAGGCCGTCCTCCTAGCCCTACAGTCTAGAAATCTCCAACTGGCAGGATGTCCTCCCCGATGCACTCCACTCCATCCGATCACTCCTGTGCACTGCCACCAATGAGACCCCTCATGAACAGGAAGTCACCTCTGGGGTCTCGCTCCCGTCCTGGCTGACAGTCCCAGGGCCCGTTCTCCTCCGGAAGCATGCGAGGAGTCATAAATCCGATCCTCTCGTCGAGACGATCCTGCTCCTCCATGCCAATCCATAATATGCCTACGTGGCACATCATGACGGGCGACAGGACACAGTCTCCCTCCGGGATTTGGCACCTGCAGGTTCCACAGCGACCATCAACACCACTCCTGACCCTACACCGTCTCCTTCCACCACTACCCAGCTACTTCAAGATCTGACACCCGCAGGCCCACCGGCGGCCATCACCACCACCCCCGCCCATGCACAGCCCCCACCCGCCTCCACCGACTCAACTCCTGGTCGAAGAAGAGGACAACATTCTCCTGGACGCGCAGTTCTCGACACTGGTGCCCACACCGCAGCCGGGACTGAGGTGATCACGGCGGAAGGACAAGGCCCCCGACAGACTTGATCTTTAAGTCCACTTCACCCCCACTGGACTCTTTTTTTAACAGGGGGGGGTGAATGTGGTAAACCACTGTAGTATATTATATGTGTATTGTGGTAAACTGCTACTGTATTACATGTAATGTGGTAAACCACTGCCTGCTGGCCCCGCCTCCCCTCTGGCTCAGTATAAAGGTGGCTAGTTTCCACCGCTGCCTCAGGTCGGGATCCGAGGCCAGGAGGCTTTCTGTTTAGCTTATTAAAGCCTCAGTTACGTTCATTACTCGTCTTGCTCATTGATGGCTCATCATTACTCATTGATGGCACATCAGAGCTGTCGCTCCAACATTCTTACAGTACCTCTACACAGGCAAATAAGCACACATCGCAAATAAAAAAAAAACAGCAGGGCTCCGTGCAAGCTGCCACAGGATCAGAAGTCACATATCGAATGCCCAGTCAACTCAACGCCAACAGAGTCTCGAGGCACAAAACCTGCAGTCGTACAATAATTGTCAGCTCGCAGGCAAACATCTCTATTGCAAATCCCACAGTCCAAGCAGCCGCAGAACAATCTTCCAAGCAGAACTCCGCACTCACGACCAGAAGTCGCTCAGAAGATATCGCATCCAGTACTGCTGGACACGTCAGACTCCAGATCACTCCCAGCGGACACACTTCAGAAGCCGGCAGCAAAAACTCAATCCGGCGCTCGCCTTCCATGGCATCTCCAATTCATCATCGTCGCCAATGTGATAAAGCTAGGGAGTCCAATGAGCGTCTTAAAAGTCCTTTATTTCAGCAACAGCATCATACAATTACAGGGCCCAGTTACCTTTCACCGGGTTCTCATTTCTCTTTAGCTGGCTCTACAGCTGCCTGCCTTTTATGCTAGTGCTGGGTTAACTCAGTCCAATTGAGCACGGGGAACAATCATCCCCAGCTGGATGAGTCCTGTGCAGGTTACTACAGGTTATTACAGCTGGCAAAGTCGAGAGGCTGTTAGACGGTGATAGGAGAGTTGGATTGCTGAGACTCCAGATAACAGTGTTTGGCAGGAGCTGGTAACCTGTGTGAACATGTCCTTTTAAAAAAGAATTTAGAGTACCCAATTCATTTTTTTCCAATTAAGGGACAATTTAGCGTGGCCAGTCCGCCTAGCCTGTACATCTTTGGGTTGTGGCAGCAAAACCCACACAAAAACTGGGAGAATGTACAAATTCCACACGGACAGTGACCCAGAGCCTGGATCGAACCTGGGACCTCGGCGCCGTGAGGCAGCAGTGCTAACCACTGCACCACCGTGCTGCCCCCGTGAACATGTCTTTTCAACATATGAATAGATGTGGAAGAAAATCTTATGGAAGCTGCCAAGGTAAGACTACCCAACAGTACCATTTACCGAATAGATTTCTCCAGTCTGCACATGATTAACTACTGCCTGTCAAACTGCTGCATCTCTACAATACAGAGAGATGGTGATGCAGTGGCAATGTTCCTGGACTAGTAAACTAGAGGCCAAGCGCTAACACTCTGGGCCCATGGGTTCAAATCCCACCACAACATGTGGTGGAATTTAAATTCAATTAATAAAATCCAGAAGAGAAAGCTAGTCTCAGTAATGATGACCATGAAACTATCATTGAACGTTGTAAAAACTCATCTGGGTCATTAATGCCCTTTAGGGAAGGAGATTTGATGTCCTTACCTGGTCGGGCCTACATGTGACCCTAGACCCACAGCAATGTGGTTGACTCATTATTCCTGGGTATGTCACACCGGCTGGACAGACTAGCAGAGATGGCGGCACGGTGCTATAAAGGCAGGTGGGAACTGCCCTGTGAGCCCTCAACATCGACTCTGGACCCCATGAAGTCCCTTGGCACCAGCAGGTCAAACATGGGCAAGGAAACCTCCCGCTGATTACCATGTACCATTCCCCCCTCAGCTGATGAGTCAATGCTTGGAGGAAGCATTGAAGATAGTAAGGGGTGTCGTATGAAACTCTGGCGGGGGACTTAAATGTCCATCACCAAGAGTAGTACCACCACAGACCAAGATCACCAGGCCCTAAAGGACATGGCTGCTAAACTGAGACCGTGGCAGCTGGTGAGGGAACCAACAAGAGGGAAAAACATTCTTTACATCATTCTCACCATCTGCCTGCCACAGATGCATCTGTCCATGACAGTTTTGGTCGGAGTACCCTCTTCACATTGAGGATACCCTTGTGGTAGTCACCACTGATGTATATATTAGGTGATTTGTGGTAAGGCCCTGTATTACTAAGGCCCCAGGTACGGGGGTAGTTCCCTGCCTGCTGGCTCCGCCCAGTAGGCAGAGTATAAATATGTGTGCTCCCTGTACAGCAGCCATTTCGCCAGCTGCTGTAGGAGGCCACACAACTTGGTGTATTAAAGCCTCGGTTGCATCCAACTCTCGTCTTTGTGCAACTGATCGTGCATCAATTTAATACACTAAAATTTTCAGAAGATGGACCTCCGCATCAAGCCGGATCGCCTGCAGCGGGATCTCATGCCCCATGAGTCCTGGTACGACGGCGGCGCCCACGGGCCGCACGTGTCGTGGGGAAGACAAGGTGGCGACGCCAAAAAGGACTTTGAACATTGGCTAGCCTGTTTCGAAGCGTACATCAGGTCTGCACCAGACCCTATCCCGGAAGCTCAGAAGATTCAGATCCTCTACACGCGGCCCCCTCCTACGCACCGTGGACTCCGCAGACGGCCGCCCCATCGGGGACCCCACTCAGCCAACTCCACGCCTGTGCTGCGCGCCCGCCGACCAACCCCGGGGGCCCAAATGTTACTTCTGTGGGCAGCCAAAACACCCCCGACAACACTGCCCGCCCCGGAGCGCCCTTGGTAAGGCCTGCGGCAAGAAGGGGCACTTCGCTGCGGTGTGCAAGGCCCGCTCAGTCGCCGCTATTGTTCCGACACCTCCCAACATACGGCCAGTGGGCACCACCATCTTCCCTTCTTCGGACCATGTACGGCCAGTGGGCACCACCATCTTCCAATCCTCAGACCACACGTGGCCCGTGGGCGTCGCCATCTTCTTCAACCCCCATCACGTGCAGCCCACGGGTGCCGCCATCTTGTTCAACCCCCACCACGTGCGGCCCGTGGGCGCCGCCATCTTGTCCTCCTCAGGAGCATCAAGCGCCGCCATCTTGTCTTCCCCACGACAAGTGCGGCCCGTGGGCGCCGCCACCGTACCAGGACTCATGCCCCCCAGGCATCCCATCGTCTTCCACCATCGACGACCAGCCGTGCCTCGTCTCGGTCACAATTGACCAGTCTCGCCCACACAACCTAGCAACCGCCTCTACAAACATGAAAATCGATGGGCACGAGATCTCTTGTCTACTGGACTCCGGGAGCACCGAGAGCTTCATTCATCCCGATACAGTAAGGCGCTGCTCCCTCGCGGTACACCCCGCCAATCAGAGAATCTCCCTGGCCTCCAGGTCCCACTCCGTGGCGATCCGGGGGTACTGCATAGCCAATCTCACTGTCCAGGGCGTGGAGTTTACTGGTTTCCACCTCCACGTCCTCCCTAACCTCTGCACTGCCTTGCTACCCAGCCTGGACTTCCAGTGCAACCTCCAGAGCCTAATATTGAAATTCGGCGGGCCCCTACCACCCCTCACTGTGTGCGGCCTCACGACCCTAAAGGTCGACCCACCTTCCCTATTTGCAAACTTAACCCCAGATTGCAAACCCGTCGCCACCAAGAGCAGACGGTACAGCGCCTAGGACAGGACCTTCATCAGGTCCGAAGTCCAGCGACTGCTTCGGGAAGGCATCATCGAGGCCAGCAACAGCCCCTGGAGAGCTCAAGTGGTAGTTGTGAAAACTGGGGTTAAACACAGAATGGTCGTGGACCACAGCCAGACCATCAATAAGTACACGCACCTCGGCGTGTACCCCCTCCCACGCATATCTGATATGGTCAATCAGATTGCACAGTACCGGGTCTTCTCAACTGTGGACCTAAAATCCGCCTACCACCAGCCTCCCATCCGTAAGGCGGACCGCCCATACACTGCCTTCGAGGCAGATGGCCGCCTCTACCACTTTCTCAGGGTTCCCTTCGGCATCACCAACGGGGTTTCAGTTTTCCAACAGGAAATGGACCGAATGGTCGACCAGTACTGGCTACGGGCTGCGGGCTGCCTTCCCGTTCCTAGACAATGTCACCATCTGCGGCCACGACCAGCAGGACCATGACGCCAACCTTGCCAAATTTCTCCGCACCGCCACTATCCTCAACCTAACTTACAACAAGGAGAAGTGTGTGTTCAGCACGAACTGCTTAGCCATCCTCGGCTATGTGGTCCAGAACGGAGTTCTGGGGCCCGATCCCGACCACATGCGCCCCCTCATAGAACTCCCCCTCCCCCACTGCCCCAAAGCCCTCAAACGTTGCCTGGGGTTCTTTCTTACCACGCCCAGTGGATCCCAAATTATGCGGACAAGGCCCGCCCACTCATCCAATCCACTCTTTTTCCCCTAACGGCTGAGGCTCACCAGGCTTTCAACCGTATTAAGGACGACATCGCCAAGGCCGCGGATGCGCACAGTCAACAAGACGCTCCCCTTCCAAGTCGAGCCGCCACCCTCAACCAGGCAGGCAGAACCGTGGCATTCTTTTCGCGAACCCTTCATGCCTCCAAAATTCGGCACTCCACCACCGAAAAAGAGGCCCAAGCCATCGTTGAAGCTGTGTGGCATTGGAGGCATTACCTGGCCGGCAGGAGATTCATTCTCCTCACTGACCAACGGTCGGTAGCTTTCATGTTTAACAACACAGAGCGGGCCAAGATCAATACAATAAAATCTTGAGGTGGAGGATCGAGCTCTCCACCTACAACTACGAGATTTTGTATCGCCCCAGTAAGCTCAAAGAGCCCCCCCGATGCCCTATCCCGAGGTACATGTGCCAGCGCACAGGTGGACCGACTCTGGACTCTGCGCGACAATCTTTGTCACCCGGGAGTCACACGATTGTACCACTTCATCAAGGCCCGCAATCTGCCATACTCCGTCGAGGAAGTCAGGGCAATCACCAGAGACTGCCAGGTCTGAGGAGTGCAAACCGCACTTCTACCGGCCAGACCGCGCGCGCCTGGTGAAGGCCTCCTGCGCCTTTGAACGCCTCAGCGTGGATTTCAAAGGGCCCCTCCCCTCCACCGACCGTAACACGTACTTCCTCAGTGTGGTCGATGAGTACCCCAAATTCCCCTTCGCCATCCCATGCCCTGATATGACGTCTGCCACAGTCATCAAAGCCCTCAACACCATCTTTGCTCTGTTCGGCTTCCCCACCTATGTCCACAGCGACGGGGGATCCTCATTCATGAGCAATGAGCTGCGTCAGTTCCTGCTCAACAGGGGTATCGCCTCGAGCAGGAGGACCAGCTATAACCCCCGGGGAAACGGGCAGGTGGAGAGGGAGAATGGGACGGTCTGGAAGGCCATTCAGCTGGCCCTACGGTCCAGAAATCTCCCGGCCTCCCGCTGGCAGAAAGTCCTCCCCGACGCACTGCATTCCATTCGGTCGCTCGTATGCACTGCGACTAATGACACACCCCATGAATGTCTCTTTGCCTTCCCCAGGAAGTCCACCTCCGGGGTGTCACTCCCGACTTGGCTTGCAGCTCCAGGACCTGTACTCCTCCATAAGCACGTACAACTCCACAAGGCGGAGCCGTTGTTTGAAAAGGTACAACTACTCTACGCCAACCCACAGTACGCCTATGTAGCGTACCCCAACGGCCGCCAAGATACTATCTCCCTCAGGGACCCGGTACCAGCAGGTTCCACACACACACACCCCTCCAACCCGGCGCCACCCACCCCTCCCCTGGCGCACTCAGCCGCAATCCCCAACCCAGGACAATCCGTCCTGCCCCTGCCCACGCCCGAGGATAATGAAGATTTTGGCACGCTCCCGGAGTCACTGAGGACCAGACCAACACCGGAATCGCTGCTCCACGTCAAGTTCACAGATCTATAATTCCCTGGATTATCCCTGCTACCCTTCTTAAACAAAGGGACAACATTAGCAGTTCTCCAGTCCTCCGGGACCTCACCCGTGCTCAAGGATGCTGCAAAGATATCTGTTAAAGCCCCAGCTATTTCGACTCTCGCTTCCCTCATAAACCTGGGGTAGATCCCATCCGGTCCTGGGGACTTGTCCACCTTAATGTCTTTTAGAATACCCAAAACCTCCCCCTTCCGTACGACAACTTGACCTAGAGTATTTAAACATACATCCCTAGCCTCAACATCCGTCTTGTCCCTCTCCTTTGTGAATACCGATGCAAAGTACTCATTAAGAATCTCACCCATTTCTTCTGAGTCCACGCATAAATTCCCTCTTTTGTCTTTGAGTGGGCCAATCCTTTCTCTAGTTACCCTCTTGCTCCTTACATATGAATAAAAGGCTTTGGGATTTTCCTTAACCCTGTTAGCCAAAGATATTTCATGACCCCTTTTAGCCCTCTTTATTGCGCGTTTGAGATTCGTCCTACTTTCCCGATATTCCTCCAAAGCTTTATCAGTTTTGTGTTGCCTCGATCCTATGTATACTTCCTTTTTCATCTTAGCTAGTCTCACAATTTCACCCGTCATCCATGGTTCCCTAATCTTGCCATTTCTATCTTTCATTTTCACAGGAACATGTCTGTCCTGCACTCTAATCAACCTTTCCTTAAAAGACTCCCATATTTCAAATGTGGATTTACCCTTAAACAGCTGCTCCCAATCCACATTCCCTAGCTCCTGCCGAATTTTGTTATACTCTGCCTTTCCCCAATTTAGTACTCTTCCTTTCGGACCCCTCTTGTCCTTGTCCATGAGTATTCTAAAACTTACAGAATTGTGATCGCTATTCCCAAAGTAATCACCGACTGAGCAGGGTAGTTCCCTGCCTGCTGGCTCTGCCCAGTCGGCGGAGTATAAATAGGTGTGCTTCCTGTACAGCAGCCATTTTGCTAGCTGCTGGAGGAGGCCACACATCTTAGTGTATTAAAGCCTCGATTGTATCCAGCTCTCGTCTTTGTGCAATTGATCATGCATCAACCCTTCATCGTGCTGTGTAGCACCAAGTTAAATGGATAAACTTTGAACAGATCTAACAACTCAAGAGTGGGCAACTATCAGGTGCTGTGGGCCACCAGCAACAGCAGAATTGTACACAATCTGTAACCTCATGACCTGGCATATCCCCCACACTACCGTTACCACCAAGTCAGGGGATCAACCCCGGTTCAATGAAGAGAGCAGGAGGGCATGCCAGGAGCAGCACAAGGCATACTGAAAAATGATGAAGCTACAACACTGGTCTACTTGTGAGACAAACATAAGCAGCAAGTGATAGACAGAACGAAGCAATCCCACAACCAGTGGTCCTGCCACATCCAGCCGTGAATGGTGGTAGACACTTAAACAACTCACTGGAGGAGGAGGCTCCATAAATATCCCCATTCTCAATGATGGAGGGCCCAGCACATCTGTGCAAAAGACAAGGCTGAAGTATTCGCAACAATCTTCAGACAGAAGTGACAAGTGGAAGATCCTTCTCGGTCTCCTCCGTAGGTCCCCAGCATCATAGATCTCGGTCTTCAGCCAATTCGATTCACTCCACATGATATCAAGAAACAGCTGAAGCCACTGGTAACTGCAAAGGTTATGGCCCCTGACAATATTCCAGCAATAGTACTGAAAACTTGTGCTCCAGAACTTGCTGCACGCATGGCCTAGCTGTTCCAGTACAGCTACAACACTGGCATCTACCCAGCAATATGGAAAACAGCCCAGATGTGTCCTGTACATATGAAACAGGACAAATTCAAACAACCATATACCGTCCTATCAGTGTACTCTTGATCATCAGCAAAGTGATGGAAGTGGTCATCAACAGTGTTATCAAGTGGCACTTACTCAGCAATAACCTGCACGCTGAAATGTGGTGACTAGGGGCTTTTCACAGTAACTTCATTGCAGTGTTAATGTAAGCCTACTTGTGACAATAAAGATTATTATTATTATTATTATTATTTCTGGGTCTCCCAGATAAGACAATTATTGACGTCAGTGGAAAAAGACTGTATAATATCCTAACCTTTGTGGCATGGAAGAACATCCATTGCTCCTGGATTAGTGATAAATCTCCTTGAATTCAGAACTGGCATGAAATTATCATGGATTGTATCCCAATGGAGTTCCTAACGTACATGCTCTGTTCTAAATCGGATGCATCCCAAAAAGTATGGGGTCCCATATAGGTTCCATAATATCTGACTTGTTCCTACAAGGTTTTCCATAGGTTTTGTGGCATCACCATGAACTCGCTACCATGTTTTCATGGCTTTATCCTCTTCTCCCCCATTCTCTTGTTCATCCGTTCACTAGCGTTTCTTGTATAAACTGAGCCACCAAGTTTAATGCTTAAGCTGAACCAATTGTGTTGGCATTCTCCTGTCTTTTTCTGTATTCATAGTTTTGAGCGTTTGTTGTGATATTTGTAGAAATGTAAAAACGCTAATGAAAATATATATTTTTTTAAATCTCACATTCTTCCATGAAAGTCAATCAATTGGAAACAATTTTACTGAAAATGTATGCAGTGACAGATCACATTTACAACAAGTTGTATTTAAATAGAAGCTTTAATTCAATATTATGCTAATTTGATCCCTTCAAAAATAACTTTTAATACAAGTTTTTTTTTTACAGTGATTGGGTGGTTAGCACTGCTGCCTCACAGCGGCAAGGACCTGGGTTTGATTCCAACCACAGCTGACTGTGCAGAGTCTGCACGTTCTCCCCATGTCTGCTTGGGTTTCCTCCGGGTGCTGCGGTTTCCTCCCACAGTGCAAAGATGAGCAACTTAGGTGGATTGGCCATGCTAAATTGCCCCTTAGTGTCAAAAGGTTAGGTGGGGATACGGGGTTGTGAGGATAGGATGGGGGAGTGGACCTAGACAAGGTGTTCTTTCGGAGGATCACTGCAGAGTCGATGGGCTGAACGGCCTCCTTCTGCATTGTAGGATTCTATGATTCTAATGCAATTTTGTTGCACTGAAGGAGAGAGGCATTGGAAAAATTAGGAATCATAGATTTGTTCACGAATGGCTTTGAAGTTAATACAAATGATTAGTGGCAGCATTGAGTTTGAGAGATGCTTCATAAAAGCATTATCAATGATTTGACACTGAGCCATATAAGGAGACATTTAAGCAGATGCCCAAACGCTTAGTCAGAAGTACATGTTCAGGAGCATCATAAAGGGTTAAAGAGAGATGGAGAGCTTTAGTAAGAGACTTCAAAAGCTTCGGGCCTATGCAGCTGAAGGTACAGCCACCGAAAGGGAACCAATTAAAATTGTCAATGTGAAAGATG
Organism: Scyliorhinus canicula; assembly: GCF_902713615.1. Lineage (NCBI taxonomy): Eukaryota > Metazoa > Chordata > Chondrichthyes > Carcharhiniformes > Scyliorhinidae > Scyliorhinus > Scyliorhinus canicula. The sequence continues at coordinate 105,441,751 of NC_052156.1, read as the reverse complement.
CCAGAATTGGAGCCACGCAGAGATCTCATAGGGTTTTAGTGGCTGGAGAAGATCATAGAGATTGTGGATGTTGGGAGCGTGGGACCATGGAGGGATTTGAAAACAAGGATGAGAATTTTAGATCCAGGCTTTGCTTAACCAAGAATCAATACAGGTCAGTGAGCCGAGGGTGATGGGGTCTTGGTGGGAGTTAGGATATGGGCAGCAGCGCTTTAAATGGCCAAAAGTGTATCAGGATGAGGGAAGATGCAAAATGAGCCATGAGTGTGTTGGAATCATTAAATCCAGTGACAACAAAGTCAGAGATGAGCATTTCAGCAGTAGATGAGTTGCAACATAGATGGGGTTGGGCGCTGTTATGGAGGTAGAAATAAATGGTCTTGGTAATGGTGCAGACATGTGTTCAGAAGCTCATTTCCAGGTCAAATACGACACCAAATTGATGAAGAATCGAGTTCAGCCTCAGGCCTTCTCTCAAGAAGAGGATGGAATTGGTGATGGGGACCAAAGGCAAAGGGTTTGGCCTTCCCAATATTTAGTTCCCATTGCCCTAACTCTGATCCACATGTTTTCATAGTTTCTCTCTTATCTCCCCTCATGCCCTGAATTCATCTTGTCAATAAGATCCATTTCCTGCTTTTTTTTTTGATAAACAATTTTAATGAGGTATTTTTTGGCATTGTAAACAGTAGAATTATAGAACGTGAAAACAAAAGGACTGTACAATAAACAAAGTACACAGTGCAATTGCCCTAATCCCTCCTACCCAGATCTGCCTAATTGACCCCCGATACTACATTCCCCTAACACCCCCCTCCCCTCGCCCCCTCCCCCCTGCTGACGATTAATTCTCCACAAAGAAGTCAATGAATGGTTGCCACCTCCGGGCGAACCCTAACAACGACCCTCTCAAGGCTAACTTGATTTTCTCCAAGCCCAGGAAACTCGCCATGTCTGACAGCCAGGCGTCCGACTTCAGGGGATTTGACTCCCTCCAAGCTAGAAGGATCCGTCTCTGGGCTACCAGGAAAGCAAAGGCCAAAACGTCGGCCTCTTTCTCCCCCTGGACTTCCGGGGCCTCTGAAACCCCAAACATCGCCACCTCCGGACCCATTGCCACCCTTATGTTCAATACTCTAGACATGACGTCCTCGAACCCCTGCCAGTATCTCCTAAGTTTTGGACACGCCTAAAACATGTGGACATGGTCTGCCGGTCCTCTCAGACACTTTACACACCTGTCCTCTACACCAAAGAATCTGCTCATCCGGGACACTGTCATGTGGGCCCGGTGGACGACCTTAAACTGAATCAGGCTGAGCCTGGCCACATGTTGCAGTCCCATTAACCCTGCTCAGCGTGTCCGCCCACAGGCCTTCCCCAATCTCCCCTCCCAACTCCTCCTCCCATTTATGCCTCAGCTCCTCGGTCTGCATCTCCTCCGCCCCCATGAGCTCCTTGTAAATATCCGAGACACTTCCCTCCCCCACCCATCCTCTAGACATTACCCTATCTTGGATCCCCCTTAGTGGCAAGAGTGGAAAAGATGGCACCTGCCTGCGCAAAAAGTCCCGCAACTGAATATACCGGAATTCATTCCCCCTCGTCAATCCAAACTTCTCCTCCAGCGCCCTCAAGCCAGGGAAGCTCCCTTCCAAGAACAAATCTCCCATCCGCTCAATCCCCGCCCTCCACCATACCCGATACCCCCCCCCCGTCCAACCTCCCCGGAGCAAATCGATGGTTGTCACATATTGGGGACCAGACCGATGCTCCCATTGCTCCCACATGCCTCCTCCACTGTCCCCAGATCCGAAGGGTCGCCACCACTACAGGACTGGCGGAGAAGCGCGCCAGCGGGAATGGCAGAGGCGCCGTCACCAATGCCCCCAGACTGGTACCCCTACATGAGGCTGCCTCCACCCTCTCCCAAGTCGACCCCCCCGCACCAACCACTTCCTTATCATGGCTATGTTAGCCGCCCAATAATAGTTGCTGAAATTCAGCAGAGCAAGCCCCCCTTCCCCCCGGTTCCACTCGAGCATCACCCTCATTACTCGCGGGGACTTGCCCGCCCATACAAAGCCCAAAAATCATCTTGCTTATCCTCTTAAAAAAGGATCCTGGAATGAAAATGGGGAGACACTGGAACACGAATAAGAACCTCGAGAGGACCATCATTTTAACTGTCTGAACTCTCCCAGCTAATGACAGCGGGAGCGCATCCCACCTCCGGAACTCCCCTCGCATTTGATCTACCAGCCGGGACAGGTTCAGCTTGTGTAGTCGACCCCATTCCCGCGCCACTTGTATTCCCAGGTACCTGAAACTGTCCCCAACTAACCGGAACGGCAGCTCCCTCAGCCGGTCCCCTTGGCCCCTCTCCTGGACTACAAACATTTCACTTTTTGTCATATTCAATTTATACCCCGAAAACCAGCCGAATTCCCCCAGGGTCGCCATGATTCTGTCCATCCCTGCCATCAGGTCCGAAACATACAAAAGCAGGTCATCTGCATACAATGAAACCCTATGCTCCACCCTTCCCCCTGAACCAGCTCCTTCCAACCCCCTGAAGCCCTCAGAGCAATTGCCAGCGGCTCTATAGCTGGCGCAAACAGCAGTGGGGAGAGGGGGCACCCCTGTCTCGTCCCGCGGTGCAGTCTGAAATAGTCAGAAGTCGTCCTGTTTGTCCTTACACTCGCCTCCGGGACCTGATATAACAGCCTGACCCAGTCAATGAAACCCATCCCAAATCCAAACCGTCCCAGCACCTCCCATAAGTAGTCCCACTCTACCCGGTCAAATGCCTCCTCCGCATACATAGCCACCACTACCTCCACCTCCTTTCCCTCCGGGGGCATCATGATCACATTGAGCAATCTTCTTATATTCGCCCCCAGTTGCCTACCTTTAACGAACCCTGTTTGGTCCTCCCTAATAACACTCGGGACACAATCCTCAATCCTAGTGGCCAAAGATTTTGCCAGCAGTTTGGCATCCACATTAAGAAGGGAGTTCGGCCTATAAGACCCACACAACTCCGGGTTCTTGTCCCGTTTTAAAATCAAGGAGATGGTAGCCTGCGGCATCGTCTGGGTAAGCACCCCTCTGTCCCTTGCCTCATTAAAAACCTTGACCAGCAGCGGCCCCAATATCTCAGAGAACTTTTTCTAGAATTCTACCGGGTACCCATCCGGCCCCGGGGCCTTACCTGTAAGCATGGCCTATAAGCCCTCAAATATCTCCTCAACTCTGATCGGGGCTCCCTGCCCACTTTTGGGAATGTCAGGCCGTCTAAGAAGTGTCTCATCCCCTCCGGCCCCGTGAGGGGCTCCGAGCTATAACGTTTGCAATAAAATTCCTTGAAAGCTCTGTTCACCCCCGCCGCATCCCCTACCAAGTTACCGCCTCCATCCACCACTTTACCTATTGCCCTAGCCGCCTCCCTCTTTCTGAGCTGCTGAGCCAGCATCCTGCTGGCTTTCTCTCCGTATTCATAAACCGCACCCCTCACCTTTCTGAGCTGCTCCACTGCCTTGCCCGTGGACACCACCCCAAACTCCGCCTGCAGCCTCCTCCGTTCCCTCAAGAGCTCCGCACTCGGGGTCCCCGTATACCTCCTGTCAATCTGCAGGATCTCTGCTAACAGTCGGTCCGTTTCTGCCCTGTCCGTCTTGTCCCTGTGAGCCCGGATTGAAATCAGCTCCCCTCTCACCACAGCCTTGAGCCCCTCCCACACCACCCCTGCTGAGACTTCCCCCGTATCATTGACCTGCAGGTACTTTTGTATACACTTCCTCACCCTCTCGCACACCCCTTCATCCAGCAGCAGTCCCACATCCAGCCTCCACTGCGGGCGCTGGAAGCTCTCTTCACTCACCTGAAGCTCAACCCAATGCAGGGCATAATCGGAAGATGGTGACTGCCGAATACTGAGCATCCACCACCCCTGTCAGTAAATCCTTACTCAGTATTAAAAAGATCGATCCGGGAGTAAACCCTATGAACGTGCGAGAAGAAGAAAAACTCCTTCCCTGTCGGCCTACCAAACCTCCACGGATCGGCCCCCCCATCTGCTCCATGAACTCCCTCAGCTCTTTTCTCATTGCTGACACTCTGCCCATTTTTGAGCACGACCAGTCCAGGTCTGGATCCATAACTGTATTGAAATCCCCTCCCATAACCAGCTTGTGGGAATCCAGGTCGGGTATCTTCCCCAGCACCCTCTTTATGAAATCCGCATCATCCCAGTTTGGCGCATATATGTTGACCAAGACCACCTTCCTCCCTTCCAGCCTGCCGCTAACCATAATGTAGCGACCTCCCCCATCCGAAACAATATTCCCCACCTCAAACTGCACCCGCTTGTTCACCAGAATCACGACTCCCATGGTCTTGGTGTCTAGCCCTGAGTGGAATACCTGACTAACCCAGCTCTTCCTCAACCTGATCTGGTCCGCTACCTTTAGGTGCGTCTCCTGCAACATTATCACGTCCGCCTTCAAAGCCATAAGATGTGCGAACACTTTAGCCCTCTTCACTGGCCCATTTAGCCCTCTAACGTTCCACGTAACCAGCCTGGTTGGGGGGCACCGCGCCCATCCCCCCTTGCCGGTCAACCATCCCCTTTCTTGGGCTTGCCCCAGCCCCTGCCCCGCGCCTCTGTAGCCCCACCTCCTGGCAGCGCCCATCCCCGACCTCGTCTCCACTTCTAAAATCAAATCCCTCCCTCGTCAACCAAGCAACCCCTCCCCCCTCCTAGCAACAACACTCTGTAACCTAACCCCATCCTTAATCTGATTGTATACACACCCCTCACTGCTCTCCCGCAGACTAGCTCACCCAGCTAGCCTATTGGCCCGTGGCTCCGGCGCCAGCATGTCTCCCACCTATTGTTGTGTACCTGTCCTCCCCCCACCCCTCAAAACCATTGCCCTCATCAACCTAGCTCCGCCGGCCGCCCCCTTTAAGAAACAGATGCCACCCAAAGTCAGTATGAAGAAAAACAAAGCCAAACTCTCACCATAATACAAATCAAAGTAATACCACTCAAAATAATACAAAGTCAAAAATCCCCACCACCATGCCCTTCACAACACAGAAAACCCACCGAAATCGAATAATTTTTTAACTACTTTCCCCTTCTTAAACAAAACACAAGTATCAAAGAGAAAAGCCAAGAACGAAAACAAACAAACAAACAAATCAGTGCAAACAGCATTTGAAACGAACAGGAAAAACAGTTTCTCAAACTTAGAGCAGAATGTTCTCAAGTCAGCACCAGTCCTTTCTTCCTGGCAAACTCCATAGCCTCCTCAGGCGACTCCAAGTAATGATGTTGGTCCTCATGCGTAACCCAAAGTTGCGCCGGACACAACAGACTGAACTTAACCTGCTTCTTGAACAGGATCGACTTGATTTGATTAAAGCCTGCCCTCCTCTTGGCCACCTCCACGCTTAGATCTTGGTACACCCGCAAAATGCTATTGTCCCACTTACAGCTCCGCGTGCGTTTGGCCCATTGGAGAATATGCTCCTTATCCAGGTACCTGTGGAACCTGACCACCATCGCCCGAGAGAGGTCTCCCTGCCGGGGCCCTCCTCGCCAGCGCTCTGTACGCCCGATCCACCTCCAGGTCAGGGGGAAAGGTCCGAATGTCTAGCCAGAGCGGGAGCCACCAAATGTGTGACCTACTCCCTCATGGTCACCACCAGAAGTCCCATTTCCTGCTTCTTAATGCCACTAAACTACTGACCACCCAATTTCCATTCCTGGCACCACCGCTACCATCTCCAAGGGCAAGGTCAGCAGATACCTCGGAAAACCACCACCTGGAAGTTCCTCTCCAAGTCACTCGCCATCCTTATTTTGAACTATATACCCGGTCCTTCACTGTCTCTGGTCAAAATCTTGGAACACCCTCCCTAACAGCGCTGTGGGTGTACTTACAACACACAGAAATCAGCGGTTCAAGAAGGTGGCTCACCACCACCTTCTCACGGGCTATTAGAAATGGAAACGAAAACTGGTCTAGCCAGCCACGCCCACATTGGTGAATGAATTGAAAAAAAGTTGCTGTATTTGAAGAGGCTTGGCTTGTTTGGCTAGGGTAAGGGAGGGAAACGCACATGGACTGAACAAATGGGCTCATTCTTAGTGATAAAGATGTCCATTGACAGGAATCAATAATTACGATAGGCTGCCTGAAAACCAGTGACAACCCGCCAACATTGCAGAAGCTTGGTGGGATTTAATCCCAATGGTGCGCCTCCCTGCACAGCACTGGCTTCTCATGGAATCAAACCCAGTGTGAGGCAGACGTCCCACCCCAAGAGCTGGCAGCCAGTCAGAGGCCAGTAACTCTCCAGTACCGCCAGCACTACTGGCCACTGCTGGAATTGCACCCAGATCTTCACCAGGAGTCAACAGTGAAACTATGGAACAGAGGTAAGTGATGGATGGTGGTCCCAGGGAGAGGGGAAACAGTGAGGGGGAGGCGAGGTGCTGACATCAAGGACAGATGGGACATCTTGTTGGACTGTCCTCCCAATGTTGGGTCCCACCCTCAGGCACAGTTCCTGCGAATGAGGGGCTGTTAAGAACCAGAATGAGAACCCAACTATTTGCAATTTGTAAAAATGTGAGGACAAGTGACTGCACCAGAGGAGTGATAACACTCACCAATAGGCATCTTATGTGTTAGGGCAGCACAGTAGCATAGTGGTTAGTACAATTGCTTTACAGCTCCAGGGTCCCAGGTTCGAATCCCGGCTTGGGTCACTGTCTGTGCGGAGTCTGCACGTTCTCCATGTGTGTGTGTGCGTGTGTCTGCGTGGGTTTCCTCCAGGTGTTCCGGTTTCCTCCCACAGTCCAAAGATGTGCAGGTTAGGTGGATTGGCCATGATAAATTGCCCTTAGTGTCCAAAATTGCCCTTAGTGTTGGGTGGGGTTACTGGGTTATGGGGATAGGGTGGAGGTGTGGGCTTGGGTAGGGTGCTCTTTCCAAGAGCCGGTGCAGACTTGATGGGCCGAATTGTCTCCTTCTGCACTGTAAATTCTATGATTCTATGAAAACAGACTTTCATTTAAACATAAAATAAATCACATCAGTAACAAAGTAATAGCTCTATAGTTGCCAGTTAAAACAGTTCTTAAATAAAAGGAAAAACTTCAATTTACTCCCTACATCTGCAGCAAGGTAGCACAGTGGTTAGCACTGTTGCTTCACAGCTCCAGGGTCCCAGGTTCGAGTCCCTGCTTGGGTCACTATCTGTGTGGAGTCGGCACGTTCTCCTCGTGGCTGCGTGGGTTTCCTCCGGGTGCTCCGGTTACCTCCCACAAGTCCCGAAAGACGTGCTGTTAGGGAATTTGGATATTCTGAATTCTCCCTCTGTGTACCCGAAATGTGGCCACTCGGGGCTTTTTACAGTAACTTCATTGAAGTGTTAATGTAAGCCTACTTGTGGCAGTAAATATTATTATTATTTATATATATATTCCAATTAAGCAAACCAATATAGTACAATGGCCACTTATAAATAAAGTTAAAAATCAGGTTTACTTGTTTTTCTCTGTGTCGAGACCTTGGAGAGAACCATTCATGAGCCAACTCAAGACACTTCTATTCAACTTAAAATCCTATAGCAAACTGAAACTACACACAGACCTGACTCCCTTAATCACATTGTCTCTACCCTAAGCATAAGGCATTCTACTGCCTCCTCCCACAGGAGGGAGGTTAGCCAGGAACAAAACACAATCCCTCACAAATTATCTACAACCCAGGGATCCTTCAAAATCCAAAACCATATTCCATTAGCCCACTCTCTTTAAACAAGTAACTGGTTAAAACCAATTATTAGCTCACTTTTACAACCCTCTTAATCACAGCTTTGGCAGATATACTGGCTGTATTCATCTTAAACCTTTTTTTTTACCTGAGGAAGGAGCAGTGCTCCGAAAGCTACTGTTTGAAACAAACATGTTGGACTTTAGCCTGGTGTTGTAAGACTTCTTACTTTTTTTAAATAACATTACTGTAACAAATATGAAATAAAACAATTTCTTACATTCATCACAGGGACTCTCTTCCAGTCAACCACAAGAAAACCTGACAGGATTTGCTTTATGATTGTGCTGGATAGTGACCACCCCCCCCCCCCCCCCCCCATAACCTCCCCACCCACCACTGGTTGAATCCCACAAGAGGTGGAATATAAGGCCCTTAAGTGACTATTTAATGGGGAGGTGGGGAGAGGCAGCACTGGACACTGCCTATTGGATTGGGGGAGTCAGAAAAGTGGTGGAATCTGACACTCCTGCCTAATTAAACAGTCACCCCACCTCCGCATTAGCCTGCTGGGTAGGGGTGGTGGGGGACATTTAATTCCACCCATGATCCCTAACAATTGTTGCTAGATATCAGGGTGAAAGACTCAGGCATGACCTCACCCGACTCAAATCTTGATCGACATGACCCCAGTGGGGCAATAAATAATAAATCGGGGCTTCCCGTGGGGCGATGTGAGGTGACAACATGCATGGGATGGCTCCCACTGGAAACCTGACCTTTCTATGCTTTTCTCTGATGCCATGGGTCTTTAAGTTCTCAGAAAAATCCTGGAATTTGGCTGGGTAGAGTTCTCTCATCCCTGTGATGCCAAAGGGAGGCAAAGCCAGAAAGGAATTGCCCTAAATGCTGTTGACGGACTCTGAAACCTCTTAGGGATCAATTGGAGGTAAGATAGCGGAAGCAGCTTCTTATCCAACCATTCCACTAACAGCCAAAATACTAACCAAAATGTTGGCGGTCAAGCTTGATAAATATCGTCTGAGCTTGTCTGCGGATCTTAAAAACATCAATCGAGGAGGCTTTGGCCCCCATTCATTTCATTCTCAAGACCACCAGCAAGACCATCAAAGCTCATGGAGCCATAATGAAGGGCATGGAGACTGCATTGTCTGACCATAAGACATAGGAGCAGAATTAGGCCACTCGGCCCATCGAGTCCGCGCCGCCATTCAATCATGGCTGATATTTTTCTCATCCCCATTCTTCTGCCTTCTCTCCATAATCCCTGATCCACTTATCTGGAAGACCGTCCTACTGACTCTCAGGTCCAGGAAGCTCCAAGTTTCCCAATGGCAGGAAGTCCTCCCTGACGTGCTCCACTCAATTAGATCCCTCCTGTGTACAGCTACCAACCAAACCCCCCACGAGTGGCACTTCATTTTTTCCAGGGGCACTACCACAGGGGTCTCACTTCCGGCGTGGCTGTGGACGCCAGGCCCGGTTCTCCTAAGGAAGCACGTCAGGGCGCACAAGACCGACCCCATTGTTGAAAAGGTGCGCCTGCTTCATTCCAACCCACAGTACGCATTTGTTGAGTTCCCGGACGGTCACCAGGACACAGTATCCCTCCGGGACCTGGCACCCGCTGGATCCAGCCCCCCATCTACCCCCACCGAGGAACTCCTTTCCCCGTTCCCTATGCGGCCGCCCCTTTGCGCCCCCGATTCTGTGAGTTCACCCCACCAGTCCCGAGCGCCAGCACCAGCCTGCCCCCCTCGCCCCCAGTCTCCATTCGACCCGGAGGTGTATGAGGCTTGGAAAAGACTCGCCCCGGAGCCGGCAACCATACCCCAGACCTCAACGCCTGCCCAGCCACTGTAAGAGGCTGCAACCCAGGTGCTCCGCAGATCAAAACGGACAATTCGTCCACCGGACAGACTGACTCTTTGAGCCAGCACCCCCGCCGGACTTGATTTTTTAACAGGGGGTGAATGTGGTGAATGTGATTCACACTATATATAGTTGCCAATATCACTCCATGTATATATGTTCGTTATCTACCCATTGTAAGTGCAGTTGCACTATCCGACCACCAAGGGGGAGTCGCTCTGGGAGTACGCGAGAGTTTGTTCTGTTCTCCTCCCTTGGCTCTGCCCAGGACTCCTCCCCCTGGGACTGATGTATAAAGATCAGTGCCTTAGAGCCAGCCTGCCAGTTCACCTGAAATTCAACGACGAATAGGCTGGCTCTATTGTAAGTGTATTAAAGCCTCTGTTCAGGTCCAACTACACGTGTTCGCTGAATTGATGGTTCCATCAGCCAGCGTTGCCTTGAAAGTTAAATCAGCTTTTACTCTCAGTTGGGAGCCTCACTGCTAACAAGATGTGTTAGTTAATGGGATTAAAGGGTCTTCTGCAGCTCATAACAATAGTTTTTAAAATTAACTGAGAGTTTGGGCACGATTCTCCGGAAAGATTTCTAAGTGTGGTGGCGAGCGGGAACTGTCGCGAGCTTCCCAGCGCTCGGCCCAGCGAGGCCGGCAATGCTATTCAAGGTTAATTGGTCCACTTAATGAGGCCCCATGGGCTTCTCGACGTAAATGACAGCTCGCCAACCGATACGCCGGCACCGTGGTCGCCAGCACTTAAATAGCACTTGCACAGCCAGCCCCACTCTGCTCGCAGCCATGAGGCGACCGGTGACAAGATTCAGGGATGCAGACCTCGAGAAGGAGGCTCCTCGATGCAATGGAGGCCAGGAGGGATGTCCCGTTCTCCCAAGGGTCCTGGAGGGTGAGCCACAGGGAAGCCAGTGCCGCCTGGGACGAGGTGGCGCTGACCGTGAACTCGGGGAGCGTGACCAGGAGGACTGGCCTCCAGGATCGCAAGAAGGTCAATGACCTAAACCGGACTGCAAAGTTGAGTTGACACCAACGTTCCCATCCCCCACCCCCCCAGAGACCTTTTCACTTGCACAGGAGCATCCAACTCCCCAACGCTCCATGCCGCCCCTAACCCTTCCTTCACCCCCCCCCTTCAAACCCCCCCCCAACCCTTCCTTCACACTCTCCCCCCCGCCACTGTGAACCATGCGTGTGGCTAATGATACTCTCTATGTGTCTCAGAAGAAGCTCTCCCACAATCGCCAGGAGAGAGCCCAGACTGGCGGAGGGGTGCCAGACATACGAATCCTCACCACTTTCAAGGAAAGGGCCCCGGAGGTGACTGGGTGTGGCTGAGGACATCAGCTGCACATCTAACACGTCTGCTCCCGATACCCGGGCAATGTGCACAACACCTTCATCCTGGCACATTCAGCGATTCCTGACATTTCGAGAGCCCCCCCCCCCCCCCCCCCCCCCCCCCCCCCCCCCCCCCCCCCCGGCTGAGGGCTTGGCTCTTGGGCGACAGGGTTTGTCCACTGCGGTCATGGTTGATGACGCCTATCCGGAGGCCACAGACTGACACGGAGACCCGCTACAACGATGCCAATACAGCACCCAGGAGAATGATCAAGCGGTGCTTCAACCTCTCTTTTTTTTAATAATATTTTATTGAGGTATTATACCATTTTTATAACAGTAACATAAACAATGACATCAACATGGTAAAATAAACATTTCCCCCCCAGCCCAATCTTCACCCACCTCAACCATACAAAACAATCCGCCCCAACCTTGGAATACTGCATCTGCTCACATTTTTAATCTTCCCTGAGAAAATCGACGAACGGCTGCCACCTCCGGGTGAACCCTACCATTGACCCTCTTAAGGTGAACTTTATTTTCTCAAGGCTGAGAAACCCAGCCATGTCACTAACCCAGGTCTCTACACTCGGGGGCTTCGAGTCCCTCCACGTTAACAAGATCTGTCTCCAGGCTACCAGGGAGGCAAAGGCCAAGACGTTGGCATCTTTCGCCCCCTGAACTCCCGGATCTTTCGACACTCCAAAAATCCGTGTTTTTAGGACCTTGGACATTGCCTCAGCAAATTCCTGCCAAAACCCTCTAAACTTTGGGCATGCCCAATACATGTGGGCATGATTAGCTGGGTGTTATAACCTGCCTGGCTGGGGACTAATGGCTATCCCACAATCCTTTGGGAGTATGAGCTTCCCCAATGAGCTGGGCGGAGAAATCATTAGCAGACTCCCTACATAAATAAAGCTGGCCAGTTTGGAACCGGCTAGAGGAGAGTGAGCAGCAAGGGAAGCTGTTGCGGCTGTATTGTAAATAAATGTTATTTCTTTCTTTCCTTCAACTCATGCTGGATTCTTCGTGGCCCTCACAAAACTGGCGACGAGGGTTAAAGTGAATAGCTGTTTACGCTGCTGAAGCCACCTCCCTGGATTTTATGCTGGATATGGGTTGGAAGTTATTTTCTATTACACCATTACTCTATATGGACGTTTGGATGTTTTTGATGCTGCGCTGGAAAGCTGGAACCAGTACGCACAACCGATGCGTTACTATTTCCGGGCAAACAACATCACCGAAAACGAGCACCAGGTAGTCATATTGCTCACCGCCTGCGGCCCGCATACGTTTGGGGTGATTAGAAGCCTTACGTACCCAGCTGCGCCGGACACCAAAACGTTTGATGAACTTGTGAACTTAGTGGGGCAACATTTTAACCCAACCCCGTCCACAATAGTCCAACGTTACCGGTTTAATACCGCTTAGAGGACCCCAGGAGAATCCCTTGCTGAGTTTCTATCCAGGCTAAGCAGGATTACGGAGTACTGTGACTATGGTGAGACATTGTCAGAAATGTTACGTGACCGTTTGGTTTGCGGTATTAACAATGCGGCCACCCAGAGAAAGTTGTTAGCCGAGCCAACATTGACTTTTCAACAGGCCATTCAAATAGTATTGTCTCGAGAGAGCGCGGAACGAGGAGTGCAGGAGCTACACGGAATGGAGGTGCATGCCTTGGGGCGCAACCTCTTCCATCCGAGAGCGTCCCCCTGCAGTACCTTGGACGAGGCGACATCCGGATCGACGCCAGTGGCTATTGGACATTCCTCCCCGAAGGGAGCCTTCTCCAGAACCAATGGATGAGGAGCCATGTCTGTGTCAGACTTGTAGACGCTGACCCCGTTGCGGACGCCGGTCCTGGGGGCGCCAGAGGCGCCGTCGTTCCGACAGAAACTGGGGCCAGCCCAGGGGCCGTACCTTCCATTTGAATGAACCTGCGGCGACTGCTCCCGAGGGCGTGGAGATGGAGGATGACTGCCTGCAGCTGCATTGTGTGGCAGCGTCCCGTGTGGCCCCCATTAAAGTGACAGTACGGGTCAATGGTCACCCGCTTGAGATGGAGTTGGACACTGGTGCAGCGGTCTCCGTGATCGCCCAGAGGACATTCGACCGCATCAAGCAGGGTATACAGACGCTTACATTAACCGACACACAGGCCAGGTTGGCCACCTACACGGGGAAACCATTGGGCATTGCAAGAACAACGATGACCCCTGTTGTTTATGGACGCCAATAGGGGCGTTTCCCACTTATCGTAGTGCGCGGCCACGAACCCAGCCTATTGGGTCGGGACTGGTTGCGCCATTTGTGGCTACAGTGGCAGCACATCCTCCAAACAGTTTCTGGAGGGTTGACTGAGGTGCTAGGACGATACCCAGATGTATTCCAGCCCGGTTTGGGGAAAATAAAAGGGGTCGTAGCCCGTATCCAAGTCAAACCAGGAGCCACGCCGCGCTATTTCCGGGCGCGCCGGTGCCTTACACCTTGCTTGAGAAGGTAGAAGGGGAGCTCACTCATTTGGAGACTTTGGATATTATCAGGCCCATCCGTTTTACTGACTGGGCAGCACCAATTGTACCTGTAATGAAGCCAGATGCCACAGTTCGCTTGTGCGGCGACTAAACTTACAGTGAATACGGCTTCCCAACTCAACCAATATCCAATGCCTCACATAGAGGATCTCTACGCGAAGTTTGCAGGCGACCCTCGTTTATAAAATTAGATATGAGTCACACCTACCTACAGTTGGAGTTGGGCCCTGCCTCCCGGCCATATGTAACGATTAATACATACCGGGGCCTGTATGAATATACATGGTTGCCCTTTGGAGTATCCTCTGCCTGCTCTATTTTTCAATGTGTCATGGAGGGTATTTTGAGAGGTTTACCGCGTGTTGCTGTCTACTTAGATGACGTTTTGATCACAGGGACGTCGGAGCAGGAACATTTGGAAAATTTGGAGGCTGTCCTTAGACGCTTTTCGGAAGCTGGAGTCCATTTACGTCGCACAAAGTGCATTTTTCAGGCGAAGGAAGTAGTCTACCTGGGTTATCGGGTGGACCGCGAAGGTTTGCACCCCGTCGCAGAGAACGTGCGCGCGATTCAACAGGCCCCCGCCCCGACTGACACTTTGCATCTTCGTTCGTTTCTCGGCCTCGTAAACTATTACAGGAAGTTCTTCCCCAATCTGGCAACTACGCTGGCCCCGTTGCACCTTCTGCTAAAGAAGAATCACACCTGGGTTTGGGGTCAGCCGCAAGAAACCGCTTTCCGGCGGGTAGAACAACAATTGTCGTCGTCTGGGTTACTAACCCACTATGATCCTAGAAAGCCTTTGCTAGTCACATGTGATGCATCCCTGTATGGTATTGGGGCCGTCCTGTCCCACAAGATGGAGAACGGGGCCGAGTGGCCGATAGCTTTCGCCTCCCACACATTGACTGCAGTGGAAAAGAAGTACGCGCAGATCGAGAAGGAGGGCCAGGCAGTGGTCTTTGCGGTGAAACGTTTCCACCAGTACGTGTATGGCCGCCACTTAACTATCATGACTGATCATAAGCCTCTGCTGGGACTTTTCCAAGAGGATAAGCCAATACTGCCCATTGCTTCCGCACGGATCCAGCGCTGGGCTTTGTTGCTCGCTGCACACAAGTATTCTCTGGAGCACAAACCAGAAACCCAGATAACCGACGCACTGAGCCAATTGCCTTTATCGACCGGCCCCATGTCGAACCCCACGACCGGTGAGGTGGTTGCAACCCTAAATTTTATGGACACCTTGCCTGTCATGGTATCACAGATCCGTGAGTGGACCCAGACGGAGCCAGTCCTGTCAAAGGTTCGGTACATAATCCTGTATGGTGGGCAGCATAGACAGCTCCCAGGCGAGTTGCGGGCATTTTCCTCCAAGCTGTCAGAATTTAGCATAGAAGATGGTATCCTCTTGTGATGGACGCGTGTGATTGTCCCGGAAAAAGGACAGGAGCTGATACTCTAAGGCACTTGCACAAAGGGCATCCGGGTGTGACCAAAATGTAAATGTTGGCCCGGAGTTATGTCTGGTGGCCAGGCCTCGACACCAACATTGAGAAAGCGGCCCAAAACTGCTCCATTTGCCAGGAGCATCAGAAGCTTCCGCTGGCTACGCCCCTACATCACTGGGAAAGGCCAGGGCAGCCTTGGGCGTGCTTGCATGCAGATTCCGCCGGCCCTTTTCAAGGATCCATGTTCCTGGTATTAATCGATGCCCAGTCTAAATGGCTAGAGGCTCATAAGATGGTAAGCACAATGTCCTGCGCAACAATTAAGAAAATGTGTTTGTCTTTCAGTACGCATGGCCTCGCCGAGGTGCTGGTCACGGACAATGGCACTCCATTCACAAGTGAGGAGTTTGCGAGGTTCATGAAGATGAACGGCATGTGCCATATCCGCACTGCCCCTTACCACCCGGCTTCAAATGGGTTGGCGGAGCGCGCAGTGCAGACATTCAAACGAGGCCTAAAGAAGCAGTCTTTCGGGTCGATGGACACGAGACTGGCTCATTTTTTGTTCTCATAAAGGACCACCCCACATGCGGTGACTGGGGTAGCTCCCGCAGAACTAATGGGCCGGAGACTTCGCACCTGCCTTAGCATGGTTTTCCCGGACATTGGCGCAAAAGTACGCCGCACACAAGAACGGCAGGGACATGGTTTGTCTCGGCATCGGCCGATTCGGCAGTTTGCGCCCGGTGACCCAGTGTTCGTTTGGAATTTTGCTGGTGGTGCCCAGTGGGTCCCTGGCGTAATCTTTCACCAAACGGGCCCTATCTCTTACCAGGTGCAAGCCCAGGGTCGTCTCCAGCGCAAACATGTAGACCACGTTCGGTCCAGAAGACCATCTCTCCCAAAGGTTCCCTACCCCAGGAGCTCATTTTTGCAGCCTCAGAGACCAGACACAGTGCAAAGTATTCCTCACAATCTTCCTCTGGTGCCGCACTCAAAGCCTGCGCAGATTGTTGCAGAACCGCGTGAAGATAGAGATGCTGAGATGACGGAGGCAGCAGACTCCGACTCCGAGATGGAGACACAGGATGCCTCAGAGGGGGAATCCTCGGGCCCACGGGCTGTGGATGTATAACCGTTACGCCGTTCATAACGGAAGCATCGGTCTCCGTCTTGTTACACGCCGCCCGATCCAGCGCCTCGTGCAAATGGTGTCCGGCCTGCGGCAAAACGGGTCCGACGCCCTCCTTCGCCAGGGTCTTCGGTGGATTCCTTGGACTTTGGGGGGGAGGGATGTTATAACCTGCCTGCTTACCATTGGCTGGGGACTAATGACAATCCCACAATCCTTTGGGAGTATGAGCTTCCCCAATGAGGGGGGGGGAGAAATCATTAGCAGATTCCCTGCATAAATAAAGCTGGCCAGTTTGGAACCGGCTAGAGGAGAGTGAGCAGCAAGGGAAGTTGGTTCTGCTGCTGTTGTATAGATATGTTATTGTAAATAAATGTTATTTCTTTCTATCGTTCAACTCATGCTGGATTCTTTGTGGCCCTCACAAAACTGGGCTTCCCGTGCACCTGGCACACCTATCCTCTACCCCGAAGAATTTACTCATCCTAGCCGCTGTCATGTGTGCCCGGTGGACTACCTTAAATTGTATCAGGCTAAGCCTGGCACATGATGAGAGGTATTAGCCCTGCTGAGGGCTTCCGTCCATAGACCCGCCTCTATCTCTCCTACTAGCTCATCCTCCCACTTGCCCTTCAACTCCTCCACCAGAGTTTCCTCCGCCTCCAAAAGCTCCTGGTAAATGTCTGATACCTTTTCCTCTCCCATCCAGGTGCTGGAAACTACTCTATCCTGTATCCCCCATGGTGGCAGCAGCGGAAAGGCCGGTGCCTGTTTTCTCAGGAAGTCTCGCACCTGCAAATACCTAAAACCATTCCCTATTTATTCTCCAAGGCTTTCAAGCTGGGAAAGCTCACGTCTGTAAATAGATCCCCCATCCTTCTAATTCCTGCCTTCTGCCAACTCAGGAACCTACCCAGTACAAACCTGTGGTTATTATAAATCGGGGTCCAAATCGATGCTCCCTCCACTCTCTTATATCTCCTCCATTGCCCCCAGATCCTCAGTACCACCACTACCACCGGACTTGTGGAGTATCAGGCCGGCGAGAACGGCAGAGGTGCCGTTACCAATGCTCCCAGACTGGTGTATTTACATGACGCCGCCTCCATCCGCTCCCAAGCTGACCCCTCCCCCACTACCCGCTTCCTAATCATGGCTATATTAGCCTCCCAGCAGTAATTGCAGAAGTTCGGCAGCGCCAACCCACCCTCATCCCGACTGCGCTCCAGCAACACTTTCTTCACTCGCGGGGTTTTACTTGCCCACACAAAGCCCAAAATAATCTTATTCACCCGCTTGAAAAAAGCTTTAGTGATGAAGATGGGGAGGCACTGAAAGACAAACAGAAATCTGGGGAGGACAGTTATTTTCACGGTCTGTACCCTCCCTGCCAGTGCTAGCGGGAGAATGTCCCATCTGTCAAAGTCCCCTTCCATTTGTTCTACCAACCGGGATAGGTTTAACTTGTGCAGTACCTCCCATTCCCAGGCCACCTCGATTCCCAGATATCGAAAGCTCTTCCCTACCATTCTAAGCGGCAGCTCTCCCAATCTCTTCCCCTGTCCTCTTGCCTGGATCGCAAACATCTCACTTTTCCCCATGTTCAATTTATGTCCCGAAAAATTGCCAAATTCCCCAAGATTCGCATTACTTCCTCCATCCCATCCAACGGGTCCGAAATGTACAAGAGCAGGTCACCTGCATAGAGCGAGACCCGGTGCTCCACCAACCCCACCCCACCCAGAACCAGCCCTTTCCAGTTCCTAGAGGCTTTTAACGCCATGGCCAATGGCTCTATGGCCAGAGCAAACAGTAACTGGGAGAGGGGGCACCCTTTCCTCGTCCCTCGATGTAGTTTAAAATACCCCAACCTCAACCGGTTCGTACGCACACTCGCTACTGGTGCCTGATAGAGCAACCGCACCGAGTCAGTGAAGCCCTCACCAAACCCAAACCTTCCCAGCGCCTCCCACAATTTCACTCCACCCGATCAAAAGCCTTCTCCGCATCTATCGCCGCCACCACCTCTGTCCCCTCTCCTTCTTAGGGCATCATAATAACATTCAAAAGCCTTCGAACATTGGCCTTGAATTTCCTGCCCTTTATAAATCCCGTCTGGTCTTCCCCTATCACCCCCAGGACACAGTCCTCTATCCTTGTGGCCAGTATCTTAGCCAGCAGTTTGGCATCTACATTCAGTAGAGAAATCAACCTGTATGACCCTCATTGCTCCGGATCCTTCTCCCGTTTCTGGATCAATGAAATCGAGGCCTGCGACATTGTTGAGGGGAGGACTCCCTTCTCTCTTGCTTCGTGAAATGTCCTCACCAGCAGTGGGCTCAATATCTCTGAAAACTTCTTATAGAATTCCACCGGGTAGCCGTCAGGTCCCGGGGCCTTACCCGACTGCATGCCCTCCAGCCCTTTGGTTATTTCCTCAATCTCAATTGGGGCTCCCAGCCCCTCCATCAGGTCCTCCTCTACCCTTGGGAACCTCAACTGATCCAGAAACTGCCTCATGCCCTCCACCCTAGCCGGGGGTTCCGACTCATATAATTTAATATTAAAGTCCTTAAACACCTCGTTCACCCCCGCTGGGTCCAGGACAGTATTAACATCTCTACTCTTTACTTTACTTATCTCCCTGGCCGCCTCTTTTTTCCTGAGCTGGTGCGCCAAGTGTGGTGTGGTGCTTGCCTTTTCCCCGTATTCATAGATCTTGCTTTCCTCAACTGTTCCACCGCTTTCCCTGTGGACAACAGCCTAAACACCACCTGTAACGTCCGCCACTCCCTCAGTAGCCCCGCGTCCGGGGCCTCCAAGTATCTCCTGTCCACCTGGAGTATCTCCTCCACTAACCTGTCCCTCTCAGCCCATTCCACCTTTTCTCTGTGGGCCCGTATCGAGATTAATTCCCCTCTGCCTACTACCTTCAAAGCTTCCCAGACCGTTGCTGCAGAGACCTCCTCCGTATCATTTGTTTCCAGGTAGTTCTGGATTGACTTGTTAACCTGCCCACAGATCGCTTCGTCCGCTAGCAACCCCACATCCAGTCTCCACACCGGGCGTTGCTCTCTCTCCACACTAACCCGTAGACCCACCCAGTGCGGGGCATGATCTGACACTGCAATTGCCGAATACTCAGTATCCACCACCTTCGGAATTAGCACCCTGCTCAGAACAAAAAAGTTGATGCGAGACGATACCTTGTGGACATGTGAAAAATAGGAAATCTCCTTCGTCCTCGGCCGTGCAAACCTCCATGGGTCTACTACCCCCATCTGTCGGTGCTTCGACCTCTTGAAGATCCGGTTCAGGCGCCTGGACTGCTCTGGAGGGGCCCTGACGTTTGATACTGAGAGGATCGCCTGTATCGTGGCGCCTGCTGCATCCTCCACAACATCGTGCAGCATAGGGGCAATGTGCTGGAGGAGGAGGATTAACGCCAGTCCTCGTCCAACGAGGAGGTTGCAAGGGAGAGGGGGATGGGCAGGACATGGAGTCCAGGGAGGCACAACGTGTGCACCAAGGCCAACGTGCACAGGACCCTCCGATCGCCTCCACGTTTACCAACTTGAGGGGGGAGGGGAACTGGCCAGGAGCACGGACACGGCAGCACAGCTATCCCACACCCGGCCACAGCCTCACCTGCAACACCCTCTGTGATACATACCTGCCGCCCTACGGGGTATGGGCCCTGGGTTGGCAGTAACACCAGGTCTGGTCCATGGGATGGAGAATGTTGACAGCCCTCTCTGTGATGAGCTCTGCTGCTCCACATCGATTGAGAACGTCTGACTTCTGCCCACGGTAGTTTTTTTCCATCGTCCCCCTGGGTGATCCCTGAACGCAAGCTGGTCATTCCATCACACTGTGGATGACTGTGGTGTGGCTGGTCGGGGGGGGGGGAAGCCCCCCTCAAAGTCCGCCTCTTCCGCACCCCGCACCCCAATGTCCGCCCATTCACCCCCCATCTCTGGCCAGCCCAGACGAGCCCACCCCTCACACCCATCTGACAGAGCACCGAGACAGTTTGTAACAGTGTGAACAGGTGTTTAATGTGACAACATATATTCAGATTTGTGCCCTAGTTCCTATAACTAAACTATGCCCTGCACCTGTGCCAACTTAACGAGTATCAAACTTTCTGGCCTTACGGGCCCTAAAGCTACGTCTTGGTGGATCCCCAGGCGGTACAGTAGGCCTGCTGTCATTCCTGCCCTGCGACCTGGGCCCCTGTTTGCGTGTTTGTCCTTGGGCAACTGGGCTGGATGGGCTAGGCTCCTGCTTGGGTGTCCCAGGTGGCGTGGTTCCACCCTGTTTTGCCCGCATTCCACCAGGTGTGCCAGGGACTGGCGGTAGGGGAAGAGTCCGAGGTGCTGCGGTGTTCCGGCACCACCTCAGCAGGAGTCACCAGCACGGGTCCCATCACCTCCTCCTGCCTCGGGGTGCCTGATAACCCCAGGCTACTCCTTGGGAGTGGGCTGCGAGCAGAGCCAACCCCTGATGCCCCCGCCACCTAGCGCTGCCATTTCGAAGGCCTGTCCTGCTCTGCATGCTCGTGGCCATGGAGCACAGGAAGTGGACCATCTCTACCTGGGACTGTGCCACATCACCCACTGACTGTGCCACCACCTTCTGGGTTTGTGTTACATCAGCCAATGACTGAGCCATGTTCCTCTAGGACTGGGCCACTTCCCTCTGTGTCTGCACCACATCTGCCAGCGCCTGGGTAATACCGCTGACGTTCCCAGCCATAGCCTTCTGTTACTGGGCTATGCTCAGGAGCACCGCTGCGATGTTCAGGTGGCTCCTGGGCCTCGGCCAGTGCCTGCACAGAATGCCCCAGGCCTTGGACATCCATAACCAAAACCGTCGCCCTCAATGCCTGCCCTCCGACTGTCCGCCCCCTCGGATGTTCCTAACTCCACCTGCTGTACCGGACCAGCTGTGGGGGAAGCACCTGATAGTGTCCCAGGAGCCTCCTCACTAAAGTGCCCAAACGAGGTGAGTGTCTCTGGAATACTGGAGAGTCTTGGAGACAGGTGTGATGGGAAATCCGTGTCATCCTCAGACGCGAGCTCCAGGAGCCCCCCCCCCACCCACACACACCACAGTCACAGTCATCCCATCAGGCGGCTTCGGCTGTGGCACTGGCTGCGGGTCGGGGACACCGGATGGGCCCGCCCCATCTCCAGCACATTACACTCCCCACACACACTCCTCCAAGCCAACACGAATGGTACAGGTTGTGACTTGGTGGGCCACATATATGACCCGTGGCCCTAAGTTCACAGTGAGCTGTTAGTGGCGTGTGCAGCTGCATGGCTGCCTTGCCGGTTACGGCAATGGTGATCCATGTCCATCCACCCCGGCCCCACAGCCCACCCCCTGGCCACCCCCCGCTACTCCCCCCTGACCTAGCAGAAGCCCCTCGGCCAGCAGCACAACTGTCAGCAAACTATGGCGATGTTGGACACTTTCCAACCCCCCTCTCTCTCCCTCAGCGGCCACAGCGCCTGTTTAAAACGATTTTAAAAAACACAAATGAACCTCGCCATCGGGAAATCGCCCGTGTGGAGGCAGAGAATCATGGAGGCTCCGGAGAATACCAAGTCAGGCCTGCTAATGATATGCCACGGGTGTTTACTGTACGTGCAGATTGGTACGCATTGACGCCACTGTCAAGGTGAGGCGATTTGGTGTGAAACCGGCGCCCGCCACGATTTTGGCGTCAAAAAGGATCCTCCGCCCAATCACGTTTCCTGATTCCGGCATCAGAAGATAGAGAATCCCGACCACAATGATTTTGCCTTAACCACCTCTTGTGGTAACGCATTCCACAGGCTGACCATTCTCTGGGTGAGGAAATCTATCCTCATCTCTGTTCTAAATGGTCAACCCCTATTCTCACACTGTGACCCCTGGTTCTGGACACCCCCACCATCAGGAACATTCTTCTTGCATCTAGTCCTGTTAGAATTTTATAGGGTCCTATGAGATCCCCCCTCTTTCTTCTGAAGCCCAGCGAATACAATCCTAAACGATTCAATCTCTCCTCAAACGTCCGTCCTGCCATCCCAGGAATCAGTCTGGTAAACCTTCACTGCACTCCCTCTATAGCAAGAACATCCTTCCTCAGATAAGGAGACCAAAACTGTATTCCAGATGTGGCTTCACCAAGGCCCTGTATAATTGCAGCAAGACATCCCTGCTCCTATACTCAAATCCTCTCGCAATGAAGGCTAGCATACCATTTTCCTTCTACACCGCCTGCTATGCCTGCATGCTTACCTTCAGTGACTGGTGTACCAGGACACCCAGGTCTCTTTTGCACATTCCCCTCTCCAAATTTATTCAGCTAATAGTCCATAAACTGTGACTAACTTATGAGAAATTAATATTTCTAGTGGTATTTTCATTCAAAGTGGATGCTGCAGCTTATGATAAAGTCTTACTTCCATTTATTCTGCATTTGAAAGGAGCCATCCATGAAATGACCGAGCATTATGACATTGACATCTGTGAGACCTGTGGCGGAGAGGATGGGAAATGATCACATCTCGCTGGTTTGCTCTGTGCTCTCTCGTTGATGGCCTGTATCAAACGCCAAGGATGACTTCTAAATTCCTGGCGCCAAGTTCCTTTCAATCCTGGTGTCCTGACCAAACGCAGACAGCAGTTTGAATTGCGCAGTCACATCACTAAAGTAGAAGTGCACGGGTATTCTGTCAGCAGTCAGGGAGTGTCACCCTGCACTGCTATAGGAAACATGCAGAAAATGTTCCACTTGTCAGAAGGGCATCAGTTAAGGATTTGTCGAATTAAGGATGTGATGCATTCCGTTGTTATCTCAGTGCAGGAACCATTTGGCACAATGTTGAATTGTAACGTCTTGCACATTTGTTTAATGAGACACAGCAGTATAATCTGAACAGGGACAATTCTAACAGAACCTGTGTTACTAAAAAAAGTACATTTTATTGGAAACTGCTGGTGCCGATTTGAAGATCAATTGTGCTGTTGTCTAATAGTTTATTTTTTTCAACAGCGAGAACCACTTCACCAGCCGCCAGGAAGGATTGCGGAGTTGCTGCTATTTTATTTCACATGGACTGAACTGCAAAGGTGACAAGGCTGGGTAATTATTCTCACACTTCCCTGTAACTATCATTCCAAGGCTGTCCCTGTATCACTAACGTTCTAGTAAACTTCAAGAAGTAAGTCATTGGGCTGGATTCTCCAGTCCCCCAGTCACGCGTTTCTCAGTGACGTGCCGTTAGCTGGTGACGCGATTCTCTCTTCCCGCCTATATAAGCTTTCTTTACCATCAATTAATTAAATTTACTTTAAATGAAAATCTGGAAGAGAAAGCTAGTCAAGTCATTAAAATCCTATCTGATTCACTCATGCCGTTTTAGGGACGGAAATCTGGCCTAAATATAACTCCAGCAGTGTGGTGTGGTTGAATTGTAATTATCTGGGCAAGAGTTCATGGGCAGGAGTTTGCACATTCTCCCCGTGTCTGCGTGGGTCTCACCCCCACAACCCAAAGATGTGCAGTTTAGGTGGATTGGCCACACTAAATTGCCCCTTAATTGGAAAGAAATAATTGTGTACTCTAAGTTTATAAAACAAAAGAGTTCAAGGGCAATTAGGGATGGGCAACAAATGCTGGCCTTGCCAGCGATACCTACATCTCATGAAAGAATAAAGGAAAAATTAACATGAGGAGCAAATGAGCAAAACAAAAAGGCAAGTCAGAGATTACTGACAAACTGCTTGGTAAATGCAGCAGGGTGAATGGTTTTCACTTTCACATCTGACCCAGTACAACACAGCAAATTGGAGAATAGAGTATCACTGCCACCATGTGGTGATACAAGAATCACGATTTTTTTAATGTTCAATCATAAATACTTTATACAAAAATATTTTATAACCAACAAATACCTAACATCAAGGGTGGGATTCTCCGACCTCCCCCACCGGGTCGGAGAATCCCCAGGGGGCGGTGCAAATCCAGCGCCGGTTTACAGGCGGGATTCACGCCACGCTGGTCGGGGGCTGTTGGCAGCGCCCCCCCACCCCCCCGGCAATTCTCGGGGCCCTGATGGGCCGAGCACCCGTCTGTTTTTGGCCAGTCCCGCCAGCGTGGGTTACTCATGGTCCCATATGGCGGGCCCTGGCAGGTAAGTCAGCTGGGGCGGTCCTCGGGAGGGTGTGGGGAGATCTGACCCTGGGGGGGCCCCACTGTGGCCTGGCCCGTGATCGGAGCCCACCGATCTGTGGGCGGGCCTGTGCTGTGGGGGCACTCCTTCCTTCCGCATCGGCCCCTGTAGGGCTCTGCCATGGCCGGCGCGGAGAAGAGAAACCACGCACATGCGCCAAAATATCACGGCCAGTCTGCGCATGCGCGGGATCACGCCGGCCCTCTGGCGCATGTGCGAACCTGCGCAGTCCCTTCGGCGCCGGCTAGAGCGGCACCAACCCCTCTGGCATCCACCTATCCCGCGGAAGTACAGAGAATTCCGCACTTTCGGAGGCTGTTGATGCCGGAGTGGTTGGCGCCTATTCTCCCGCCGGCATGGGGACTTATTCCCCAGAAGAAAGAATCCCGCTGCATGAATGCAACAATCTGCACTAACCACAGCTGCAGACTGGCTTGTTGACCTTTCGGAACTGGGTTGGAGGATAGGGCATCGGGGCGTCAGGGTGGGATTTGCGCCGCCCCCCGGGGATTCTCCGACCCGGTGGGGGAGGTCGGAGAATCCCACCCTTGATGTTAGACTGGATACTTGGGGGCAGTTTGTTGGCCTGTTTCAAAACCTGTGCGCGGCCAACAACGAGGAGTAGGTTAAGAATAAAATAACAAGATAGACGAGGAACCAAAGGACTGCACTACCCCGGGGGGGAGACGAAAGGTATGTGGGGAAACCACAAGAGAAGAGGAGGGAAGGGGGCAACCCCCCTTTTTTCCCTAAAAATAAAAGCAAAATACAGCTGAAGCTGGGGTGGGGGTTGGGGGGGTGAGTGGGTGGGGGGGGGGGGGGGGGGGGGGGGGGGGGGGTTGGGGGTGGCGGCAGGGAAGAGCTCCAAGAAGGTGGTTTGTAATGGAAAATAAAGCCGAGGATGACCCGGAACAATGAGCAGTTTTTTGCCTGGGTGAGCAGCACCTGACAATTCTTTATGTGACCTAACCCAATCGGAATGTTTGAACCCTTAGTATTTGTGTCCAAGGAGGAATTGAGCCAGAAGATGGACAGCAAGAGCAGAATATTTTTCATGTGCAGCAATCAAGATCTTTATGGCTGGAGGTCTTGTTTTTAGACAACAACCGGAAGGCCCGAAGCCTGAAGAAAAGGCAGTCATTCTCCACTCCATCCCCAACACCCACCGCACCTCAGGTTCAGGCCCCGGCCAAAGATGAATTCCTGCAGTGGGAGCCACATTGGAAGAATAGGAATAACCTGGAGCGCAGGCAGACTTCGGGTGGATTAGCTGGATGATGGGAAGGAAGGTAACTCCCAGGCACCATACAGCATTCTACTTTGGTTGGAGAGAACCTGCAGAGGACCACCGCACCCCCCACCTTAAGGCAAAGCCCCCACCTAGAAAAGTAATTGTTGACTTTCACTGCCTGAGCTGGCACAAACCATAACTTTGGATGATAGTGGGCTCAGTCAGTTCATTATATAATAGGAAGGAGAATCGAGAGAAATGTGTGATGAGCAAATTAATCAAGATGGCCCATCACACCCAAACGAAAAACTACCGTTGCAACAATTAATCCCTTTTTTAAGATTCAAGCCACCTTTACTTCCTCCCCCCCCCCCCCCCCCCCCCCCCCCCCCCTTTACAGGTTGTGGGAGAGTTGCTCCTGTCTGGAGAGGGAGAAGAATTTCCCCCACTATGTGTGGTTAAAAAAAGCATCAAGGCTGAATTACAGCAATCTGCAAACAATGCGGAGAACTCGGAAGATTAGAAAGTTCCACAAGCTGGTGGCATTGCGCTACAATGTTCTAGTTCCAAGTGATGAGGGTGCCTTACTTTGTAATCGCCAGTCCAAGCCCTCCTGCTTTCAGCCTCTAATATTCACAGTCACTCCCTGCTGGCACTGTACTGGTTAACTTGGTACACCAACATTCGAACAGGTGTGCTTACAAACTAATGTCAGGCAAACTACACCGCACAGGAAGTATTCAGTTGCTCAGCTTTTTCACGCAGAGGAAGCCAGGTAATGGTTAATTAATCCTTACAGGTGCAGAGCTATATTTAATTAAAACAACCGTAGCTCAAGGAAAAGCAGCTTGTTCTTTTCCCAGATGAGGTTAATAACTTCCTATGCCTTAGAGCTTTGCAGCTCACCTGGATCACGTCAGTCTCCTTTAATTAATTTTCAGGGTTTTTCAGTTGGTACCCCCAAAGTCCATCTGAAGGCCCCCTCCCCCCAACAATACAAATCCCTCCCATCCCCCAGCCACCCCACAGACCCACCTGCCCCCACTAGAGATCCCACCAGAACCCCCCACCAGAGATCCCACAAGAAACACCTACGAGAGACCCCCCCCCCACCAGAGACCCCCACCAGACACCCCCAGCCCCCCACCTGACCCCTCTACCAGAGACCCAACCAGAAGTCCCCACCAGAAACCCCCATCAGAGACCCCCAACCCGAGATGCCCATCAGAGACCCCCACCAGAGTGCCCCACCAGAGACCCCCATTAGAGACCCCCATCAGGGAACTGCGCCCTTCACCAGAGATTCCCCCCACCAGAGAACCCCACACCAGGGGTCAGAGAGCCCAATAACAGAAAACGTTCCATAATCAGAGAGTCCCTCCTACAACAGGAATCCTAAACACCTCGCAATGATTGACAGGTTGTCACCACATCAAAAGCAGTGAAGTGCTTTCTGCTGAGAAAAAGGAGAAAGTGAAAGTACTTAACTCATAGATGTTTATAGACATTACGGTTTGGTTCAAAGCAGGCTACTTAAGATGCTTTTAAGCGTGTAAGGAAATGAAAATAAACAAACCAGACATCTGGTGGTCCAGAAGCTGTCAATGATAGGCTACTGAAAGCTATTTCTGTTTGAAATGAATAGAGGCCTTGCAGATCAAAAGATCTGAGGGGATTTAAAGGTTTCTATTGTTACAGCTCCTGCTTTCTAGACATCTGTCTGAGGCAACAGGTGTGAGCCACAGGTGAGTGAAAAGGCAGTGATATTTTCACTGTTTCAGCCTAGATTGCTCTTTAGCTTCTAGGAAGTGGTGACTGATCGTGGGGGGGGGGGGGGGGGGGGGGTTGTCTGCTATGGCGAAGCAGGTTTCGCCTCTATGGGAAGGGCATTCTCTGTTATTGCAGGTTCTCTGTTATGGGGAGTTCCAGTTATGGGGGGTCCCTGTTATGAGGGGTCCCTGTTATGAGGGGTCCCTGTTATGAGGGGTTCCCTGTTATGGGGGTTCCCTGTTATGGGGGTTCCCTGTTATGGGGGTTCCCTGTTATGGGGGTTCTCTGTTATGGGGGTTCTCTGTTATGGGGGTACTCTGCAAGGGGAGTCCTCTGTTAAGGGGGATCTCTGATGATGGTCTCTCATATGGGTCTCTGGTGGAGGTCTCTGGTGCGGGTTTCTGATGGGGGTCACTGATGGTGGTCTCTGCTGGGAGTCTCTGTTGGTGAGGGGTCAGTAGGAGGGGTGGGTCACCCCCATGCATGTGTTCTGTGAAGGGGGGTGGGAGAGACTCAGCAATTCTTGTGGTGGTGTGGGGGTGGGAGGGTGGATGTCGCTACTTGTCAGAGGGAGAGCAAGGAGTTTGTTGCGTGGGGAAGGGGGAGGGCAACCGCCAGACCTCACTATAGGGTTGCCTGCTCAAAATGGCGGCCCAATAGTCTGATTCGCGATGGAATCCTTTGTGATCCCTGTGGTGAACCATTGTGTACACCTGTATTAGGGGATGTAAGGTAGGACCTGTACTACAGGTTCGCCGGTAGCCCGTGCCTGCTGGCTAGCGCCGCCCACAAGGAGCTGTATAAATATGCGTGTCCTCCATTGATCTGCCATTTCGCCAGCTGCAGTAGGAGGCCACTCATCTGACTGCAATAAAGCCACAGTTGTACCCAATCTGAGTCTTTTGTGCAATTGATCGTGTATCAATTTATTGCAGACAGATTTTCAATGAAATGGAAATCAGAATCAAACCAGATTGCCTGCAGCTGGATCCACACTCGCCCGACGCCAGAAAGGTCTTTAATCACTGGCTGGCTTGTTTTGAGGCTTACATCAATGCTGCGACCCCCACGCCGACGGAGGCTCAGAAGATACAGGTCCTGTACTTCAGGTTGAGCTCCAACGTGTTCCCGTTGATCCAGGATGCCCCGGGTTACGCGGAAGTGATGGTACTCCTAAAAGAAAACTACGCACAGAAAGCGAACACGATCTTCGCCAGGCACGTACTCGCCACTTGCTCTCAACTCCCTGGTGAGTCCATCGAAGACTTCTGGCGGGCCCTAATCCCACTCGTCCAGGACTGTGACTGTCAGGCCGTTACGGCCACCGAACATTCTAATCTCCTCATGCGCGATGCGTTTGTGACGGGGATTGCGTCGGACCCCATCCGACAACGACTGCTGGAAGGGGCCACGCTCGACCTAGCGGAGACAAAAACTTTAGCGCTCTCCATGACGGTCACATCACGTAACGGCCAGGTCTAACCCCCTCACCGCTCGGCCCACCCGTCCTACCCCTCCTGGACCCCGCAAACGACCCCCCCAGCTGGGGCCCTGCATAGTCAATACACCTGCTCCGCACGCCAATCCGCACACCCCGGGGGTCCCCGCTGCTACTTCTGCCGTCAACAGAAACACCCCCGCCAACGCTGCCTGGCCCGCGCTGCCACTTGCAATTCCTGCAGTAAAAAGGGCCACTTCGCAGCTGTGTGCCAGGCCCGCGCAGTCGCCGTTATCGAGCCCGCTATCGCCCCCTCCCCCCTGCCAAACGCACAATGGGTGCCGCCATCATCTTCTCCTCCCGGGGCCACGTGCGGGCAGTGGGCGCCGCCATCTTCTCCTCGTCCCGGGGTCACGTGCGGTCAGTGGCCGCCACCATCTCCCCCCCGCCTCAGTCCACGTGCGGCCCATGGGCACCGCCATCTTGCCCAGCGCCACCAACGTGCATCCCATGGGTGCCGCCACCTTGTCCCGCCCCCGCAATGTGCGCCCCATGGGCGCCGCCATTTTGTTCCACACAGGATCTCTGGACGCCGCCATCTTGTCTTCCCCACGAGGCTAGAACGGCAACTACATCCCACGATCTGGGTCGCCGACGCTCTCCATCCAAAACCTCTGACGACGGCCTGCAGCTTGCCTCGATGACGCTGGACCAGTCTCGTCCACACAACCTGGCCACCGCTTTGACAACGGTGAAAATCAATGGCCACGTGACCTCTTGCCTGCTGGACTCCGGGAGCACCGAAAGCTTCATACACCCGGATACGTAAGGTGCTGCTCCCTCGCGGTTCACCCCGCCAATCAATAGATCTCCCTGGCCTCCGGATCCCACTCTCTCCCGATCCAAGGATTCTGTACGGTCACTCTCACTGTTCAGGGCGTAGAATTCAGTGGTTTCCGTCTCTACATCCTCCCCAGCCTTTGTGCTGCACTATTGCTGGGTCTGGATTTCCAGTGCAATCTCCAGAGCCTCACCCTCAAATTCGGCAGGTCCCTACCTCCACTCACCGTTTGTGGCCTCGCGACCCTCAAAGTTGACCCCCCCTCCCTCTTTGCCAATCTAACTGCGGATTGCAAACCCGTCGCCACCAGGAGCAGACGGTACTGCGCCCAGGACAAGGCCTTCATCAGGTCCGAGGTCCAGCGGCTGCTTCGGGAGGGTATTATCGAGGCCAGCAACAGCCCCTGGAGAGCCCAAGTGGTAGTAGTAAAAACGGGGTAGAAACACAGAATGGTTGTGGACTACAGTCAGACCATCAATCGGTACACGCAGCTCGACGTGTAACCCCTCCCACGCATATCTGATATGGTCAATCAGATTGCACAGTACCTTCTCAACAATTGACCTGAAATCTGCCTACCACCAGCTCCCCATCCGTAAATCGGACCGTCCATACACTGCCTTCGAGGCGGACGGTCGCCTCTATCACTTTCTTAGGGTTCCCTTCGGCATCACAAACGAGGTCTCGGTCTTCCAAAGGGAGATGGACCGAATGGTCGACCTGTACGGTTTGCGGGCCTCGTTTCCGTACTTAGATAATCTCCGGCCATGATCAGCAGGACAACGATGCCAACCTCACTAAATTCCTCTGCACCGCCACTCTTCTCAACCTTGCGTATAATAAAGAGAAGTGTGTGTTCAGCACGACCCGCTTAGCCATCCTCGGCTATGTAGTCCAAAACGGACTTCTGGGGCCCGATCCCGACCGCATGCGCCCCCTCATGGAGCTCCCCCTCCCCCACTGCCCCAAGGCCCTCAAACGCTGCCTGGGGTTCTTCTCGTACTACGCCCAGTGGGTCCCAAACTATGGGGACAAGGCCCGCCCACTCATACAGTCCACTCAATTTCCCCTCGCGGCCGAGGCACAACAGGCCTTCGCCCAGATCAGAGCAGACATAGCCTAGGCCGGGATGCATGCAGTAGACGAGGTACTCCCCTTTCAAGTAGAGAGCGACGCTTCAGATGTCGCCCTTGCCGCCATGCTGAAACAGGCAGACAGACCTGTGGCATTCTTTACCCGCATCCTTCATGCCTCTGAAATTCAGCACTCATCCATCGAAAAAGAGGCCCAAGCCATCGTTGAAGCTGTGCGGCATTGGAGGCATTACCTGGCCAGCAGGGGATTCACTCTCCTCACTGACCAACGGTCGGTAGCCTTTATGTTCAATAACACACAGCGGGGCAAGATCAAAAATGATAAAATCTTGCGGTGGAGAATCGAGCTCTCCACCTATAATTACGAGATTTTGTATCGCCCCGGCAAACTCAACGAGCCCCCAGACGCCCTATCCCGAGGTACATGTGCCAGCGCACAAGTAGACCAGCTTCGTGCCCTGCACGACAATCTTTGTCACCCGAGGGTCACACGACTGTACCATCTCGTCAAGGCTCGCAACCTGCCCTACTCCGTCAAGGAAGTACAGACAGTCACCAGAGACTGCCAGGTCTGTGTGGAGTGCAAGCCGCACTTCTACCGGCCGGACCGTGCGCGCCTGGTGAAGGCCTCCCGCCCCTTTGAACGCCTCAGCGTGGATTTCAAAGGGCCCCTCCCCTCCACCGACCGCAACACGTATATTCTAAGCATGGTCGATGAGTTCTCCAGATTCCCCTTCGCCATCCCATCCCCCGATATGACGTCTGCCACCGTCATCAAGGCCCTCAACACAATCTTCGCTCTGTTCGGTTTCCCCGCCTACATCCACAGTGACAGGGGATCCTCATTCATGAGCGATGAGCTGCGCCAGTTTCTGCTCAGCAGGGGTCTCGCCTCCAGCAGCACGACCAGCTATAACCCCCG
Organism: Scyliorhinus canicula; assembly: GCF_902713615.1. Classification (NCBI taxonomy): domain Eukaryota; kingdom Metazoa; phylum Chordata; class Chondrichthyes; order Carcharhiniformes; family Scyliorhinidae; genus Scyliorhinus; species Scyliorhinus canicula. The sequence continues at coordinate 105,410,058 of NC_052156.1, read as the reverse complement.
GGGAAGCGGGCAGGTAGGGAGGGAGAACGGGACAGTTTGGAGGACCGTCCAGCTGGCCCTACGGTCCAGGAACCTCCCAGCCTCTCGCTGGCAGGAGGCCCTCCCTGATGCACGACACTCCATCTGGTCACTACTGTGCACCGCCACAAATAACACACGCCATGAACGTGTTTTTACCTTCCCCAGGAAGTCCACATCCGCAGTGTTGCTCCCGACTTGGCTCACAGCTCCAGGACCGGTCCTGCTCCGTAGGCACGTCCGACTCCACAAGGCGGACCCCTTGGTGGACAGGGTACACTTGCTCCACGCCAACCCCTAGTATGCCTACGTGGAGTTCCCCGACGGGCGCCAAGATACTGTGTCCCTCAGGGACCTGGCACCGTCAGGTTCCACCCCAACACACGTCCCCACCCATGCGCCATCCTCCCCTCCCCCGGCGCTACCAACATTAACCCCACCAGGTCTATCCCTCCTTCCCCCTGCCATGCAAGAGGACGAAGAAGATTTCGGCATGCTCCCAGGATCATCCGACTACTGGCCAGCACCAGCACCGCCAGCACCGACATCGGTGACACCAGCACCGCCAGCACCAACATTGCCGCCACCGTTATGTCGCTCCCAGCGAACCGACAAAGCACCGGATCGACTGAACCTCTGACGGGCACCGGACCGTCAAAATGGACATTTTGTTTCCTTCCCCACTCATTTTATAAGACACTGTACATAATTCGCAACATTGTATATAGTTCCACACCACCCCCGCCGGACTCATTCTTAACAGGGGGTGAATGTGGTGAACCACTGTGTACACCTGTATTAGGGCATGTAAGGTAGGACCTGTACTACAGGTTTGCCTGTAGCCCCTGCCGGCTGGCTCCGCCCACAAGGAGCCGTATAAATATGCGTGTCCTCCATTGATCTGCCATTTCGCCAGCTGCAGCAGGAGGCCATGCATCTGACTGCAATAAAGCCACAGTTGTACCCAATCTGAGTCTTTTGTGCAATTGATCGTGCATCAATCCCCACCATGCATAAATGTGCATGGCTGGGGAGAGTGAAACACCTCTGGGCACCGCTCCCAGCGCCAGCCCGAACCAGAAGCGATTTAGCTCCGGCAGAAGAACATAGGGCGGGATTCCTCATTGGCTGACACCGGAATTGCGAAACGGGATTGGGCGGAGAATAGGTTCCGACGCTAAAATCACAGCGGGTGCCGAATTGACATCAAATCACAATTCTTTTATCATCTCAACAGCGGCATCAATGCGGTTCGGAATGGACGGACAGTAAACACCATTTCCATGTCATTAGCAGGCCCGACCCGATATTCTCCGGGGCCTCCGCGATGCTCTGCCTCTGATGGGCCAAGTTCCCGGCGGTGCAGTTCACTTTTCCTTTTAAAAATTATGAAACAGGCATCGTGGCTGCTGAGGGAGAGAGAGGGTACGGAAAGTGTCCAAAATCGCCATAGTTTGCTGTCAGTTCTGCCGCTGGCCAAGGGGCTTCTGCCAGCTCCGGGGGAAGTAGCGGGGGGTGGCTAGGAGGAGGACTGTGGGGCTGGGGTGGTCGTGTATGGAACACCATTGCCGCAGATGGCAAGGCAGCCATGCAGCTGCACATGCCGCTAACAGCCCACTGTGAACTTAGGGCCACGGGTCCTATAGGTGTCCCCCCAAGTCACCCCTTATGTGCCCTCTGGCCCCAGTCGTCCCATCAGCTATATGGGCTGGGATGTGTTGTGTGGGGATTGGAATGTGTATGTGCAGCCGTAACTTGTCAGCCTCCCAAGTGTCAGTCACTGACCCGGTGAATCTGGCACCATTTTTCATTGAAATTGATTGTGTTCCACGTGGCGCCAGTGCTAGCCCCTCCACAGTTGCTGAATCGATCCAGGTTTGGCGCCAATTTTGCTGTTGTGAAAGTCCACAAACTCTGCGTCGACGTCAACGCTTGGGGCTGGATTTTCCGATTCTGCGGCTCTCCATCGGCAGGATCCATCTTGTCTTATGACCAAAAAGCCGGCTCTGCTCCTGCACCAATCCTCCGCCCGGTGGGCATATGGTGGCGGCCTGAGGTGACCGCGCGGTACAACATGGCGCCGGCCGCGCGCGCACCCGGCCTGCCAAAAAACAGCTCCCTGTAACCCCCCTCGCCACCCATGGACCACCACCCACCAGTCTCCCCAGCCCCCGCCGAAGCCCCCCCCCCCTACCAGCGGAATGGCTGCCCTCCGACTGTGGCGGCGCTGAACCCAGTCTGCAGATGGCACGCGAGGTCCCTGAAAGTTGTGAGGACACGTGCCCCCACGCCGTCGGGGACTCGGCCCATCGGGGGTGGAGCATTGGGGGAGGGCCTCAGGTAGCATCTTGAGGCCGTCCTGATGGCTTGCGGCGGGAGTACGCCATTTTTGAGAGCATCGGAAAAATGTCGCCACCCCCGTTTGCAGGGTAAAAATGCATTCTCCGAGATTTCGGCGTCTCAGATTGGAGAATCCAGCCCTTAGTCTCAGAAATGGAGAATCCCACTCATACTCTCCCAAACGGAAAATCCAGCCCACTATCTACATTATCTTATAACATCAAATACCATCAGTCAGAAAATCATGCCAGTGCAAATGCATTATCACATCAGGCACTACCTAGTCATAATTATATTTTTTATTGTGCACGAATCTAGAATGTTCCCGGGACTTCAGCTCAAGTCCAAAGACAAACCAGAAATGATCCTGTGATACTGGAAATGGTATTAAAGGAGAGGATAGCAGATAAACATCCTGGATTAAAACCATACATTCCCAGGAAACTCGAGTTAGTATCACAGGGAAGATGTCAGTTGTGGGGGATGAGAGTGATCATTCCATCAAATTTACAACCAAATATTTTAGAGCAGTTACATGAAGGACACCCAAGTATAGTGCGAATGAAGGAAGAAGAACAAAGTTACTTTTGGTGGCCAGGATTTGATGCCCAGGTGTAGGAACAAGCAGGAACGTGCCAGTCATGTGCGCGGATAAGGAACTCACCACTGTTGTCCCCATTGCATCTATGCAAGTGGCCTAAAATGCCATGGCACGTTGATTTTGCTGGTCCATTCGAAGGGCACATGTTCAGGGTCATTGTAGACGCAGGCTCAAAGTGGCGTGAGGTGGTTTTAATGAAGTCAACCACGGTGCAGCAAACCTTTGTGAAACTCGACGAGAGCTTTGCAAGAGTTTGGAAAATCAGATCAGATCATGAGTGACAATGGGCCACAGTTTGCAGCCCAAGAGTTCAAAGATTACTAAAGATTGCGTGGAGTTCAGCATATAAAGTCAGCACCTTACCATCCAGTCATGAATGATTTAGTCGAAAGGTTTGTCCAGTTCTGAAGCACACACTGAAAGCTTCCAAGGACCATGTTTCACTTCATCGCCGTGTGAACAAGGTTTTAGCTGCATACCAGCATATGACACATGAAACCACACATAGTTCACCACCTTTGCTGAGGACTACCTTTGATTTACTCTTGCCAGAGGAGACACCTGTAAAGTGAAACCAACAATCGCAGATCTTGAGACGAGAAAGTAACTCAAGGACACGCTCAGTTCAACAAGGAAAACCAATGTTTAGCGCACAGCTGCATCACTGGTGAGAAGCGGGTCTCTGTGATGGTATTGGTTCAGACTGATCCAATGTTCTACACGGTCCAAACAACAAACAAACCTATGTGGAGAGAAACCCCTGAGGACTGAGTTTTCTCAACACATCTTAGTGTGTCAGTGCAAGAACAACCTCAAGAGGTAGCGGTCTCCGTTCCATCTGACTGTGTAACTTCTTGTTTATCTGCAGAAGAAGAGATTGCATCAGAAGAGCCTGCTACTACTGGTCTTCCCACGGAAAAAGAGACTGGAACGTCCCCAAGGATAGAAACATCTACTGGAGAACCTGAAAATACATCTAAGGTTGAGACTGACAAAGTCCCGGAAGAGCGCGGCCAAACTGCGAGAAATAGATGCCCACCTGATCGTCTGTCTTATTGACTGTGTTATTACAATATAATAATTTGATGCCTGCACTTGTGTATATATGTCAATGACCATGTTAAAATACTAATTATTCGTTGTGTTGAACCTTTCAGAAGATAAGAAGTGGTATCGAGCATTTATTCATTATGTGGATATTGTACAGAAGAAGGCAAATGTTTTGTACATTGACTATGGAAATAGGGAAACCGTCCCACTAAACAAGATGGGGCAACTGGATATCGTGATGTCGCTTTCACCACCTTGTGTAAGTTTTCTAAGGTATCAACAAATATACCTTGCTCCCCAAACTCTTGCCCCCACCAATAAATCTTGCTTCTGCCAAAAATAGTTATTGTGATCTAATCAGTTTAAACCTCTGTTTTAATTTGAAGTTTTATTGGTGTTTTTCCATTTTAACAAATCCTCAGGATTGGTACAGAACAGCATGAATGTCTCAGCAAACATGAATACAGTTGATTCAGCTTAATCACTAAACTTGGTGCCTCCGTTTGTGCCAACAGATGCACTGGAGAATGAGGGAGAGGAGGATAAGGCCATGAAAATATGGTCAAACGGCACACACCTTCCCACGTAGCAAGTGCTCGCAAAGCCCACAAGAATCCAGGATAAGATCTTCGTGCCATGTTAGTGCATGCAGCAGAACACATCTCCCCCCTAATCCAGACATACCAGAGGCATCAATAACACATTATGAAGTCTTTTTCTCAGATACAAGGCCAGTTTGTACCTTTGCTGGATCCAGTCGATGATTCTTTAACCTCAAAATAACAAAGACAAAAATTTGCCAGGATGCTAATTCAAGAGGACGTTTTACATGGCATCACCAGATGCAACAAATCCCTGAACTCCCGCACAGTACAGAGTGATCATCATTCTATGCATTTAGAACATAGAACAGTACAGCACAGTACAGGCCCTTCGGCCCACAATGTTGTGCCAACCATTTATCCAAATCTAAGATCAACCTAACCTACACCCCTTCAATTTACTGCTGTCCATGTGCCTGTCCAAGAGTCACTTAAATGTACCTAATGACATCTCCCCTATACCTTCCTCCAATTTTAAAATGATGTCCCCTCGTGACAGCTATCTCTGTCCTGGGGAAAAGTCTATCCACTCTATCCATGCCTCTCATGACCTTGTACACCTCTATCATGTCACCTCCCTTTCTTCTCCGCTCCAGTGAGAAAAGCCCTAGCTCCCTCAACCTGGGGCTGGTTTAGCACAGGGATAAAGAGCTGACTTTTAAAGCAGACCGAGGCAGGCCAGCAGCATGGTTCAATTCTCGTACCAGCCTCCCCTCACAGGCGCCGGAATGTGGCGACTAGGGGCTTTTCACAGTAACTTCATTTGAAGCCTACTTGTGACAATAAGCGATTTTCATTTCATTTTTGTCATTTCGTTTCATTTCATTTCATTTCATTTTCATTTCATTTTCACCTTTCTTCATAAGGCATGTTCTCCAGTCAAGGCATCATCCTGGTAAATCTCCTCCGCACCCTCGCCAAAGCACCCACAGAGAAATGCAAGTTCTGTCTTTTGGTGCCTGTTCCAATTATTGGCAACAAATTTCCCAACATGATGGGAAAAGGCTGTGAGAATCTGTGCAATCTCTTGTTGGCAATGCAAGTGATTGCTGTGCGCTCGAGCGAGAATGTGCCCCAGAAACCTGACTACTAATGTTTGCCACCGAGGTGTGTGTCTCTACGCTGGTGGAGGGTGGAGATGACAGCTGTGACCCATCGATGGTGACATCCTTTGGACTCTCCTCCCAGGTGGCCTCATGGGAGGCGGGTGGGCAACCACCCCGGATGGGCCGTCACCATCGGCTGCAGGTCCTGCGGGGAAATGAACACATGCTCATTGGGAGGGATGGGTCAGTCTCAATGGCAATAACAACTGGATCCTCACCTCTGTAGTGTCTGGTGACCTCCGCGTTGGTGACCACTCTGTCCTTGGCCACCTCCGTAACCTCCAGGGCCCATTCCTCAAAGATGGTGAGGATTCTGATGTCAGGCACGTCGCCCTCAATCTGGGCCCTCTCTCTATGGTTGTGGGACAAAGTCTCCTGTGGGACACAGAGAGGGCATCAATAGCTGCACGTGTGGTTCACCTTGGGGGCAGGGGGGAGGAAAGAGGGAGGAGGAGTTCAGGGGGTGGGGGAAGGAAGGGTTGAGGGAGTAAAGGAAGTGTTGGGGGGAAGGAAGGGTTGGGGGGAAGGAAGGGTTGGGGGACTGAAGGAAGGGTTGGGGGGAGTGAAGGAAGGGTTGGGGGGAGTGAAGGAAGTGTTGGGGGGAAGGAAGGGTTGGGGGGCTGAAGGAAGGGTTAGGGGGAGTGAAGGAAGGGTTGGGCAGAGCGGTTCGTGGGGGGATAGGAAGGTTTCAGGGAGGATGGGAGGGGGTGCCAACTCACACGTGCGGCCCGGTGTCAATTGTTGACCTTCTTGAGGCACTGGAGGCCTGACCTCCTGCTCATGCTGCCTGAGCTGACGTCTGCTGCCACTTCATCCAGACAGCACTGGCTGCCCTGTGGTTCGCCCTCCGGGACCCTCGGTGGAACAGGACATTCCTCGTGGCCTCGACTGCCTCTAAGAGCCTCCCTGGGTCTGCATCTCCAAACATTCAAATCCTCCACCACCGACGAACAGGTGCAGCTGTGGGTACGATTTACAAGATGCACTGCAGTAACTCACCATGGTTCCTCAGACCAGGCATTGTCAAACTCGGGGGTGCGACCCGTGGGTGGGTCGCGGGCGGGTGTCAGGAGGGTCGCGGTGCCGTCCGTCGCAGTGCTCCCGATCGCACGAATCTGCGCGCAACAGCCGTAGTAGCCGGCTGTTAAAAACGCCGGCTGCAAGCGGCCTTGAAAATGACCGCGAACATGTAAAAGAAATTGCAGCCGCACTGCGCATGCGTGCCAGATCATCGGCACACATACGCAAAACTACCACTACCTTCTGAAGGGCAACTAGGGATGGGCAATAAATGCCCATGTCCTGTGAATGAATTACAAAATAATATTGGGGCCGGTCGTCACGGCACCATGGTTACGAGTTGAGTGGGAGTGGGGTTAGCTGGGCAAGAGCTGTTTAAATGCTACTCGACCTTGTTAGCAGGGGGCTGGTGAGCGTGGACCCAGTGAATCAGCTGGTGAGCCTCCATTTACAGCGTGAAGCCCGTGGGGCCTCCTGAAGTGAACCAATGAACATTGTATTGCATTGCTGGCCTCACCGGGCCGAGGACGGGGAAGCTGGCAGCTGTTCCCGCTCGCTACCACACTGAGAAATCTTTCCAGAGAATCAAGCCCACTATATGATTAGCATACTAAACAATTAGAATTAACCCATTATTAACTCAACATCTAACATAACACATAATATGACAATCACTAGGGCAGCACGGTGGCGCAGTGGGTTAGCCCTGCAGCCTCACGGCGCCGAGGTCCCAGGTTCGATCCCGGCTCTGGGTCACTGTCCGTGTGGAGTTTGCACATTCTCCCCGTGTTTGCGTGGGTTTCGCTCCCACAACCCAAAGTTGTGCAGGGTAGGTGGACTGAACATGCTAAATTGCCCCTTAATTGGAAAAAAATGAATTGGGTGCAGTAAATTTATTTTTTTTAAAAATATTATGACAATCCCTCCTTCCCCTGATCACATCTCTGTCACTGTATCAACCAATCACTCTGGAACAGAAAAATTGGCAGATGAGAAAAGGTTAGAGTCCATTGAGTTTGCCTTCCACCATCCTGCTAGTCATATCATCCAAAATTAATGTAGTTGTCAAATAATTATGGCATCCAAAGTTGAACCAATTAGTCTACAACAGACCCAGATGTGTCAAGAAACATTTATTCCGGGGAACTATGGGAGTTTCTCCTCCCAAACGCCTTGCATTTACCCCATGCTTCCCAGCACCAACCCTGAGTCCCAATCACTTGCCCTTGCGCCCCAGTCAACCCCAATCCCCCATCTCCTGATCATTCCCTGCAGCAGAGCAGCAGGAACCTGGGAACCTCACCACCTGGAGGTTCCCCTCCAAGTTACTCACCATCCTGACTTGAAAATAAATCACCGTTCCTTCACTGCCGCTGGGGCAAAATCCTGGAACTCCCTCCCTAACAGCACAGTGGGTGTACCTAAATCTCAAGACTGCAGTGGTTCACAAAGGCAGCTCAACACCACCTACTGAAGGGCAATTATGGGTGGGCAATAAATGCTGGCCTAACTAGCGACGTCCACATTCTGTAAATGAATTTTTACAAATTCTAGGCTGTAACACAAAGACAATGGGCGGGATTCTCTCAGCCCGCGCCGGTTCAGAGGATCGGCGGGCTGGGCGCTGCCCCGACGCTGGTCCGCTGATTTTCCGGTGACCAGAGAATCAGCACCATTGGCGTCGGCGCGGCACCGGTCGGGGGCCGCTCTATGCGGCCCCTCCAACGATTCTCCGCCCGGGATGGACTGAGTGGCCGCCAAAAACGCCCAAGCCCCGCCGGCGGCGTTCACATGTGGTCTTACCCGGCGGGACCTCGCTGCCCATCCTGTCGGGGGCGGCTTGGTGGGGGGGGGGGGGGTGTCCGATCCCAGGGGGGGCCTCCACCGAGGCCTGGTCTGCGATCGGGGCCTACCGATCGGCAGACCAGCCTTTCCTGGTGGGGGCCTCTTTTGCTCAGCGCCGGCCTCTGTAGCCCTACGCCATGTTGCACCGGGGCCGGCGCGGAGAAGGAAGCTACCGCGCATGCGCTAGTTCGCACTGGTCGCAGTGTGCATGCACAGACCCACAGCGCAGGTTTGACGTGGTATCGGCAGCTGGAGTGGCGTGAGTCGCTCCAGTACCGTGCTGGCCTCCTGTAGGGCAGAGGATCGCTACACTTAGTCAACACTCTGCTGTCAGAAGGGAAAATCCCACCCAACACATATTTTTATTTCATTCCTCTTGTTACTTTTCTGCCCTCCTCCCTTGTTGCCATTTGACCCCATCCTTCTCTGAACCCCACCCCCATCTTTGTTGTAACATTCCACCAAGTAGGATTATATCCATTGGAGTTTGAAAGAGTAAAAGGCGACCTGATTGAAACCTTTAAGATCCTGAGGTATGTTGACAGGGTGGATGTGGAGAGGATGGATGGGATTCTCCGGTTCCCCAGCCACGTGTTTATCAGCCCCATGCTGTTTGCTAATGACGGGATTCTATCTTCCCACCGCTTGGCAATGGGATTTCCCATTGTAACCAACCCATGCCACTGGGAAATGTGAGAGTGCGCCGCCGGTTGGAAAAGTGAATCACAACGATCGGAGAATTCCGGCCGATTTTTCCTCTTGTGGGAGAATCTAGAATTAGGAGTCGCTGTTTAAAAATAAGGGGTCACCCATTTACGACAGAGAAAGATAGATAGTTTTTTTGAAGAATAAAGGAATAAAAGGTTATGGTGTTCGGGCGGGAAAGTGGAACTGAGTCCACAAAAGATCAGCCATGATCTCATTAAATGGCGGAGCAGGCTCGAAGGGCCAGATGGCCTACTCCTGCTCCTAGTTCTTATATCCTTATGAGGCGAATTTATTTCTCAGAGTGTTGTGTCTCTGGAACCTTCTCGCACAAAAGGCAGTGGAAGCAGAGTCTTTGAACATAGTTAGATAGATTCTTGATGAACATGCGGGTGAAAGGTTATTAGGGTGGGCAGGAATGTGGGGTTGAGGTTACAACCAGATCAGCCATGATCTTATTGAATGGCGAAGCAAGCTCGAGGGGCCGAGTGGCCTACTCCTGCTCCTAATTTGTATGTTCATATAAGCTCCTTATAGTGCATTCTGATTGGCTCCTTTTTGTACCTATCCCAAACGTAATAGAATACATTTTCTGCTGACTTGCCATCACCTACAGGGGTTTTGAACTGAAGTTTAATTAAATAAAGTAACAAGCAATGGGGTCGGGTCAATCCTGCCACATTTCATTTTGTCAGCAGGCGTTTAGCAGAAAAAGCACTTGAAGATGTTTGCAACAGATGGTGATCCATGAGACTCATGTTAAGAAAACACTGATGAGATATTCTCCAAATGCCGAGTTAGTAATAGGGAGTAAGAGGAGTTCCTGGGGCCAATTCAAGAATCATTTCAATGACAGCTTTCAAACTAGGCCAAGACCGAACAGAATATTGCAGAAATGTTAGCCTAGGCGTTTGGTGGTGACGAGCTCATTTTTCAAATGCCAAACAAGCAATTCAACATGGCAGCTGGCATCTGCACACTCAGTTTGTGCCATAGTGGCAAAGGCAGGAACTGAGGTGCCAAGGGCCACACCTTAATACGCTTCGGCAAATAGGAGTTAGAACGCCTGTTTGAGGCCACCTTTGCAAGTCTTGGTTCCCGGTATGCACCCAGTGCCTTGCTCCACCACCCCACCCCCATGATCCCTGGCTCAGTCTACATCCTCTCCTGTTCCTGGTTCTCTCCAGCCTCATCATCCTTCTCTGACACCAAAGTAAGAATGCCATTAACCATATTATACATTTGTCGCCATGTCATGTCAAGAATTCTCCAGTAGGGGCAGCACGGTGGCGCAGTGGGTTAGCCCTGCTGCCTCATGGCGCCGAGGTCCCAGGTTCAATCCTGGCTCTGGGTCACTGTCCGTGTGGAGTTTGCACATTCTCCCCGTGTCTGCGTGGGTTTCGCCCCCACCACCCAAAGATGTGCAAGATAGGTGGATTGAACAAGCTAAATTGCCCCTTAATTGGAAAAAAAATGAATTGGGTACAGGATTCCCCGTGCGGGGCGGCTACAATGGGAAATCCCATTGGCAGTGGCGGGAACAGAGAACCCCACTGCCAGCGAATGCATGCCAGCTCTCGTCGCTGAGAAATACACAGCTGGGAGGCCAGAGAGACCTGCCCCATGTGTGGCAAACTCTGAAAATGGCTGAACCATTAGAGAAAGTGTGGGAAACACTTCCTGTGTAAATGTGCGATAGAAAACCCAGACCGAAAACAAATTAGCCAAAACATTGGGACATAGGAATATAGGACTGAGGAGCAGGAGTAGGCCAATCGGATCTTTGAGCCTGCTCTGCTGTTCAATAAGATCGTGGCTGACCTGGTTGTGGTCTCAACCACACCCTCCTGTCTGGGCCCCAAAACCCTTGACTCCCTTGTCTATGAAAAATCTGGATAACTCTGTCTTGAAAATATTCAATGACCCAACCTTGACTACTCCTTGGGGAAGAGCATGCCATAAAAGTAGATGCCACCACAGTGCCAGAGGACCATAGGCTCCTTTCCCCTTTCTTGAGAGAGGGCTGAGTGGTGGTGATTAAACCCGAAGGTCACCACACCTCAGCGAGGGGCAAGGGTTGAGAAGGCAGAGCCTTTATAGATAATCTCAGCCGGGATGGGAATTGATCCCACGCAGTTGGCCTCGCTCCACATCATGAATCAGACGTCCAGCCAACTTAACTAACCGACTCCCACAACTAAAGGCCGCCTGAGAGAGAAAAAATTCTCCTTATCTCCAATTTAAAAGGAGACCTCTTGGGCGGGATTCTCCAGCTGCCCAGCCGCATGTTTCCTGGTGGCTCACCATTCGATGGCGGCGGGATTATCTGCTCCCGCCACTGTCCATTGGAATTCCAGGAAACCCACAGGAGGAAGTGCACTGCCGATGGGACCAGAGAATTCCGGCCCTTATTCTTAAACTGTGTGCCCTGGTTATAGTCTCTCTCACAGGCGGAAACATCCTCCCAGTATCCACTGGTTAAGTCCCCTCAGGATTGTATCTGCTTATTACTATATGATTATTATAAGATTCAATAAAATCATTTCTCAGTCTTCTAAACGCCAATGGGTATATGCCCAACCTGCCTGTTATGACCTGCAACCATTAGCAGTGAGGTACCGGCTAGAGAGGGAACCAGTATTGTACAGCTGGTACTTTGTACATATTGCTGTAAATAAAGTTACGTTCTGTTTGACTGTACAAACTCGTGCTGCATTCTTCGAGGCCCTCACAAGACTGTCCAGCCTGTCTTCATAGGATAAGCCCTTCATCCCAGACATGAATTAGGTGAAGCTTCTCTGAATTGTTTCCAACGCAGTTGTGTCTATTTCCAAATAAGGTGATCAAAACTGTACACATGTTCTCCAGATGTGGTCTTACCAATGCCCTGTACAGTTGCAGTGAAACGTTTCTGCTTTTGAAAATGAAAAAATGAAAATCGCTTATTGTCACAAGTAGGCTTCAAATGAAGTTACTGTGAAAAGCCCCTAGTCGCCACATTCCGGCGCCTGTTCGGGGAGGCTGATACGGGAATATTCCATTGCCTTTGCAAGAAACACCAACATTTCCTCTACCTCCCTCATCACTTGCCCCTACATGCTAAAACCTGCAATCACAGCTACCATTTTGTGTCTGGTTGGAAATATACAAAAGAAAAATGATAAAACCTCAAGCATGGTTCTGGGGAGATGGTGGCGCAGTGGTAATATCTCTGGAAATAGAGTAATGCTCTGGAGACCTGCATTCGATTCCCACCATGGCAGATGAAATTTGAATTCAATAAAACCCTGGAATTGAAAGTCTAATGATGACCATGTAACCATTGTCTTTTGTCGTAAAAACCCATCCGGTTCAGTAATTTCCTTTAGGGAAGGAAATCTGCCATCCTCACCTGGCCTGGCCTACATGTGACACCAGACCCACAGCAATGTCGTTGATTCTTAAATGCCATTTGAACAAGGGGAATTCGGGATGGGCAATAAATTCAGGCCTACCCACCAATGCCCATATTCCATGAAGGAATAAAACACAAAAGTTTCTTATTAATCTCTTTCATTGCATCTTCTATCATATTGTTAGGTAAGTTGTTGTTCCCTGAATGTTGTTACTGATTTGGTCAGTGTCCTTAGTCAGTGTTTGTTAAGGGCTTCAACAGAGGATCAATCAACATTCTTCTCCCTTATCATTATCAACAATCTTTAGAGAGGAGAACTTGGTTCCACCTTGCTCGGCGTGGGTTTATGGGCTGGTCACATAGTCAGAATTCCTGAGACTCGCTTACCAAAGTGAATCTTCAAAGGGGAGCTTGAGTCAGGGGTACACCCCATGTGGTCAGAGGTAGCACTGCAGGAGCACTCTGAACCATTCACTGAGGAGTTTTGACATCAATTTTGGAAAATCGCCCAGGGTCACTGCACCTGATGCAGCCAATGGGCGGCACAGCTGCACAATGGTTAGCACTGTTGCTTCACTGCGCCATGGTCCCAGGTTCGATTCCCGGCTTGGATTACTGTCTGTGCAGAGTCTGCACGTTCTCCCTGTGTCTGCGTGGGCTTCCTCTGGGTGCTCCGGTTTCCTCCCACAAGTCTCAAAAGACGTGCTGCTAGGTGAATTGGACATTCTGAATTCTCCCTCAGTGTACCCGAACAGGCGACGGAATGTGACAACTAGGGGGCTTTTCATAGTAACTTCATTGCAGTGTTAATGTAAGCCTACTTGTGACAATAAAGATTATTATTATTATTATTATTTTTAAAAGAGCGTGGTCGAAGGTTTGAAACTAAGTGCTTGTTAGAAGCAGCGGCGGGCGAGGAGGCAGGAGAGGGAATCCTGAACCAACCACTTTTTCGATACCATTATTGTCTGTGCCATCCTGTCCTATTTGCAGTAGAACCTTCCTGGTGCACATTGGTCTGATCAGCCGCTTCTGTACCCACCAGGACCCTCGCAAACATCCCAGAAGATGAACTTGTTATCTTTGCCTCAAAGGACAAACAAGAAACCACATAGTTCCTCAAACCTGGTTAACCTGTACATTTTATAACAAACATTGGGAACATCTAGCAATAAGGCAACATTAAAAAATGACAATGAATATTTCAATTAAACCGCAGTTTACAGAGGATGCTATGAATCCTGGGAATGCAAGTACTAAAAGAAATGATTGCGGCGAGTGACGTTTTTCTATTGATCCTCTTTCTTTGCCAATAATTCATTATGGATGCAAACCACTATTGTTCACATCGAGATTGTAACTTAAAACTAGTAGATAACTCAGGGGAGCTAGCTAACCTTTGTGATACCAAAATTGCTCAACAGCAATGTTTTAGAAAACACTTATCAAGAGAACATTGCTCTCTGGCCCTGGTTCAGGGCTGGATATCCATTTATGTAAACTCTACTCAATTTTTGTTCCACAACATTTCTTTAATGTCTTATGTGGTCAAGGCTGCCACAACTCACAGGCAGAACGTAACAATAGTGTCGTCAAGGATGAAGACTCAGTAGACATGTTCAGCTGTGCGTGACCACCACAAAACAGCAGAGACATTGGGCGGCTGAATTTCAGAAGCTAATTAGCGGACGTCAGTGGAAACCACAGACAAACTTGATAGCGATTTCCAACAATCTATAGAGGGAGAAACAGCGCTGAATTCTCAAGTCATTCATCGGCGGTGGGATTCTTTGGTCCCGTTGGCAATGCACCCTCGCCCGCAGGTTTCCTGGCGGCGTAAGATGGCTTCAATGGGAAATCCCATTGACAGCAGCGGGAGCAGAGAATCCCTCCACCAGCAAACAGCGCACCGCCGAGAATCATGCAGCTTGGAGGCCAGAGAATCCTTTCTTCAGGCCTGAGGCGTTAACTCTGTTTTTCTCTCTCTAAAGAAGCTGCCAGAAATCCTGAGTGTTTCCAGCACTTTCTGTTTCTCTTTCAGATTTCCAGTATCTGCAGTATTTTGCTTTTGTATATAAACGAGGAGGACAAGCTCCTCAAAGCTAATCCTTAAATTTTTTTAAAATTCATTCATAGAATGTGGGCTTTGCTGGCAAGGCCAGCATTTGTTGCCTATCCCTAACTGCCCTTGAACTAAGTGATCTTGCCAGGCCATTTTTCAGAGGGCATTGAAGAGTCAACCACATTGCTGTGGGTCTGGAGTCACACGTAATCCTGGCCAGGTAAAGAATCATAGAATTCCTACAGTGCAGAAGGAGGCCATTTGGCCCATCGAGTCTGTACCAACCCTCTGAAAGAGCACCCTACCTAGGCCCACTCCCCTACCCCATACAGTAACCCCACCTTACCTGCACATTTGATACAAATGGGCAATTTAGCATGCCCAATTCACCTAAACTGTACACCTTTGGAGTGTGGGAGGATGTCGGAGCACCTGGAGGAAATCCACGCAGACATGGGGAGAAAGTGCAAACTTCACACAGACAGTCACCCGAGGCTGGAATGGAACCCGGGTCGCTGGAGTGCTAACCACTGTGCCACCATGAAGCAGATGGGTTTTTACAACAATCGATGATAGTTTCATGGTCACCAATGTAATATAAAGGGTTAATAGCTTTATGCTAATAGCTAGAATGCATCATCAGATGATGACAGATTACATGTAACTAGAACCTGAGAGAAGAAGGTTCTAATGGAGTCCTGCTAAAGTCTGCCGCTGTAAACAGTTAGTAAATCTTCACTAGTTTACAACAGCACGGTTTCCAGCTCCCTTACATCGAAGACAGCGAGAGCCCGGTTGCGATAATAACACATGGTGGCAGCAGTCTGTGAACTATTTTTTAACGATTCCCATCGATGTGAAGAAAAGCGGGAAAGCAGGAAACCAGTCATCAAAGCAAAGCACACTCAAGAAAAGGCCTTGGCAGCAAGCAGAGCCATGAACTGTTACTGGAGTCCTGCGACATCTGACTATAAATACACAGAGCTATGGAGAAAGTCTTATGTCTGCCCAAGCAGCTGGAGCTTGTGGGAGGCCTCAGGGAAACAGTACACTGGAGAAACCAGCTTCATCAATACATTTGATACTGGGCTGTCTTGGACTTGCTTGGAAACCAGTTCAGTGTTCTCATTTATTCGGTTAGAATCTGGTCCAATTACAGGACCGCTCAATACAGAGACCATCAAAGCCTTTGATTCCTACATTAGGAAAGGGTCCAGAGGAGGCTCACAAGAATGATCCCTGGAATGAAGAGCTTTTCATATAAGGAACGTCTGAGGACCCTGGGTCTGTACTCATTGGAGTTTAGAAGTATGAGAGGGGATCTTATTGAAACTTACAGGATACTGAGAGGCCTGGATAGAGTGGATGTGGAGAGCATGTGTCCACTTGTAGGAAAAACTAGAAGCCGAGAGCACAGCCTCAGACTGAAGACACAATCCTTTAAAACAGAGATGAGGAGGGGTTTCTTCAGCCAGAGGGTGGAGAATCTGTAGAACTCTTTGCCACAGAAGGCCAAATCAATTAATGTCTTTAAGACAGAGTTAGATAGGTTATTGATTAACAAGTGGATCAGGATATGGGGAGAAGGCAGGAGAATGGGGACAAGAAAACATATCAGTAATGATTGAATGGCGGAGCAGACACGGTGGGCCGAATGATCTAATTCTGCTCCTATGTTTTATGGTTTTATCATAGTCAGGTGGTTGATGAAGCATTCTCAGACTTCTTATAGTCCAAAGAAGACCTCAGTTTTGTCCAAAGCAGTATAGTTAACCAGGCAGGCTGAAAATCACAAGGGAAACAGGCAATACACTGGGGTGATAAGGAGCCTTCCTTGGGGCAGACCACCACCTCGGTCCAACTGGTGAAGCACAGGGCTATCGGCGCACATACCAGAATACAGAGACAGGATGAAGAGGGCGCGGTCAGTGCCATTAATGCCAAGTGTTCCTCCTGCCACAAGAGGGGGTTGTTTTTAAAAAGCTTGCCACAGCAACAGGAAATGTTACTGTAGAATCCGCTAAAGTAGCACACATGGACCAAGCAGATAGAAAACAATGGTTACGTTTATTTATGATATACAAGAATCTCCACGCCCCGAATGGTCTCCCTCCTCGGCTTGCACCCAGGTCGGGGTTTTTGTACTAGTGATCTACTCCTCCGTTAAGGGGAAGCCCCAACCCCCTTACCGGGAAACCTCGAATTCAGTGGAGGTCAAGGGGAATCTGATAGTCCTAATGCGGTGACCCCCGCGAGGGTTATAACACCTCTCCCCTCACAGGCCATTGCCCATGTCTACGGGGTGGTAGGGGGGTCCAAGGAACCCCTAGCCTTATTAGCCCGGGAACGGCCTTCAGGGGCTGACCTCGTGGCATCCGGAGGTGTGTACCGAACCGGGGAGTGGCATTTTCGGGCGGAGGGGCCTGAGCGAGGTCGTCAGAATGGAGGCAGCTGTGAGCGCTGGCTCCGGAGGTGGCAATACGTCCATGTTGATCTTGGAATCGGAGCTCAGCAGGACCTCGTCCGGCAATTCGGCGTCCACGATGGCCGAATCTGGCTTCTCCTCGGCAGCTGTGGCCGGTGCCAAGGGCGCCAGCTGGGGCATGAGGCAGTAACTTGTGTGGGGCGCTTTCAGTCCGGAACCTCTGGAATCGGATTTGGCATCTCAGGGATGTACCCACGTAGGTAACCCATGTGTCAATTTGACTTGCGCCCATGTGCCTGTAATTGATAAGAGACCAGTCCTGTCTGGACTAATACGATGCCCATGAGCCATGTGGCAATTTCACCAAAATTACAGACAAACACCGGGTCCTCCAAAGCGAATGTGCACAACGATGCACGCCGGCCTGCGTCAGTCCCGTCTCTATCCTGGCCATGGGGAATTTTCCCGCGAATATTCTGGAGAACCAAACTCAAACACATACAAAAGTGGCAACCCATCAGCAATCTGACCGGAGCGACCCCGTGCGAGGTTGTCTGGTAGCAAAAAAGGAATCACGCCAGACAATTCTCCCAGGAACCAAAGGTTTGCTTTCTCATTCTGTGTTGAACGTCTGAACTGCTCACTCCGTTAACCCATTCGACACCGAATGGTACACACATCGTATGCCGTTTGCGGCCAAGAATGTCCCAAACTCCGCACTCGCGAAAGCGAACCAAATGTCCGAAAGCAGCACCTCCGGTATCCTGTGTGTGCTAAAAGATTGCCACGGCCCAGTGGCTTGAGCTGTTGTAACTTGCATTTTATGGACCTCCATCCTCTATGAGAGGGCGATGAGGAACATTGCTCCCTCAAACGGTCCTGCAAAATCCATGTGGAGGAGAGACCAAGGGTGGCTCGGCCATTCCCGTGGGTGGAGCAGTGCCGCCGGCAGCAGCTTCTGGTGCTCCTGGCACTGAGTACAATGCTGAGCTACCTTCATGCGTCAATCCTGGCCACCATACTTGTCTGCAGGCGAACATCTTCATCTTTGACTGCCAGGGTGGGGGTCCAGGAGGAGCATTGAACGCCTGCTTTCGGGAACCATCCTCGACGTTTAACTCCGGTACCTTGCTGGTGAGGGCATTGTGTCGGGCCCCATATTGGATTATGTGCCGTACCCAAGGCAACGGTGGGTCTGTCTGATTCCAACCGCAGATGCGGGAAGCCGTGACCAGCAAGGAATCTATAAAATGGAGGGCGGCCATTACCTCACCGGCCAACGCCAGTGCAGGCAGCCTGGTGTGGAGAGGGAGGCAGTTCAATGTATCGGCGTGTGGGATCGTGGACCCGGAGCAGTGTTCAAATACGTATCCATGCGCTGCTAACAGTAGTGCCCACTGTTGCATCCTGGCAGAAGGACCCGGTCCCCCTTAAACAACCCTAACAGGAGCTTGTGATCGGTGAAAACGGTGGAAAGATGCCCGCAGACGCACTGATGGAATCTTTTCACCCCAAATACCAGGGCCAAACCGTCCTTGATCTGTGCATGGACTTTTTCCACGTCTGCCAACTTGCGAGATGCGAAAGCAATGATGTGCTCCAACCCACCATCCATCCGGTGAGTGAGGATAGCCCTGACCCCGTAGGGAGAAGCATCGCAGGTTAGTAGACAGGAGGATAGTTGCTTCTTCACCAATACGACAGCCATCTCCTGAGCCTGGGACCATTCCCAACGCTGACCTTTCTTTAACAGATGGTGGGGAGGGGCAAGAATATGGCGAGGTTCGGGAATGAACTTGCCATGGTAATTTACTGGGCCCAAAAGTGAGCACAGTTCCGTCGGCCCATCGGGTACCGGAACCTGATGGGTGGCCTGTACTTTTTTTTTCTATGGGATGCTGTAGCCATCTAAGATAGCCACCTGCAAAGGACCATGGGAATTATGGCCAACCCAGGACTCAGACAGATACACAGCCTATGTGTATCTAAAACAGAGGTAACCAGACCTGACCGAAACCCCCGCTCGTTTACATCCCAGGACAATAGAAGTCCAATCAAGCAACTGGTACAGCCACAGACTGATTGGCGCCAGTCCCTTGTTCAGAAAGCACAACTGCCAAGGTCAATGACTGCACAGGACCCCCCAGCTACCAAGGCACCCGCTCCTTTATTGGCAGATATCGAAGAGAGTGATCAGAGCCCTGTCGAACTATTGGGTCCAAGGTTAAGGACCGCCCCAAAGAGCGCAAAATCCCAGAGGGATAAAAGAGAGCACAGCCATGTGTTCTGTCTCTCTTGGATCCGGCCTGTGCCTAACCCAATTGCAGCAGGAACAGCCAGCTAAGTTCAAGACCAACGATCGCTACCTGACGAATGAGCCCAGCAGTGACAGAGCCACTTTCTTCAAACCAGCCAAGTGAAATCCAGATAAAGGCCTTATCCATTTGCACAGTGCCGGTCGCCCTGAAGTTAAGTATAGGTTATTGTAGCTGATAGGTGTAGTTTAACTCATAGTAGATATTGTGTTTGCATGTTGAGATAACTCATGTGTATGTAAATAAACCACCTTTTGAACTAACTGGTTGTGTGGTCATTTGATCGATATAAGGGAAAGGCTTGTGGTTCACCAAGATAAATAAATAGAGCAACAATGCAACCCATGCGATCCTCATGATTACCCAGATAGGTGATCCCAGTTGCGTTGAATCCGCATATCGCCCCTTGGAGCCGGACCCTCGCCCCTTCAAAACACCGGAGGACTTCAGCCAGATTGTCCAGGTACTCCTGGTCAGACGGTCCCGTGATCAGAACATTTTAAGGTATACCGCCATGCTCTGGAATCCATGCAGGATGTTGTCTATCACACCACAGAGGCAGACGGAGCCATTGGGCTCTATTGCCAGCACAACCGGTATCATCCAGTCGGAGAATTGGATAGGGCATATTATCTTCAAAACTTCGGGATGGTCAAAATCTACGTCCACTTTCGGCTGTAATACATATGGGACAGGCAGGGCACGGAAATACCTTGGTTGGGCCATCGGGTCAATGAGGATGCAGGTCCCTCTGATGGTGCCTAATGCCTCCTGAAACATAGATGGGAACCTGGCCAGGATGCCTCAGGGCCATGTGGATACATTCAACAAACTCTTTGCCAATCCAACCACAGATGGCGCAGCCAGTCATGTCCCAACAAACCCGGGCTGCTGCCATTTACAACCACCAATGGCAAGTGTGCCATCTGCTGCCCGTATTCTACTGGGACCATGGAGGTACGCACAATTGCCAGTGGTTCGCCTGTGTATGTAGCGAGTCGGGCGTTGGTATCCCAGAGAGTCAGTGTCTGGAAACAGGAGTGAATACGGTCGATGGTACGGCGACTGACCACGGATACCGCTACACCTGTGTGCAACTCCATGTGGATGGAATGTCCATTCACCTGCAACGAAAGCTGAATGGGGGCGACCTGAGGCGAAATCACTCAATGCAGCTATCGATAAGCCTTTTTTTATCAACCATGCAGTGGGCCTGGTCCCTGGACGGGTGGTCATGCTTTGTGGGGTGGCAGGGCGGAGAGCCCTCCCTGGGTCGGCTGCATTCCGGGGTTCTACGACCAAAAGCCTCCGGCCATAACTTGTACTCTGGGTCTTTGTGATCGGGAGAGGATGTCTGTGCCGTTCTGGGCCCCAGCGGCGGCGTCAGCCTGTGTCCCTGTGGGAGGCGTCCCATTGTTGGGTATCTGTTTCCGGGGCAGGACCCGGGCAGCATGGGTTTATTGGCCCAAGCCCAGCACTACCATTCCTCGGAGCTCCTGGACCCATTGTTCTACACAGTGCATTGTGATGTCAGGTCAGTCACAGCCAGCACTTTTCTTTGCGTGTAGGCGTCGCGGATTCCATCGCAAACAAGTCTCGCACAACACGTCGAGCGTGGCGTGAGATTCACAGGTTTCAGCCTACTTGTGGAGGAGGGCCAGGAAGTCGCTGGTTAACTCCAACTGTGTCTGACTGGCCATATAAAATGAGAATCGCCTGACGATTAACGGCGGTTGCAGGTTGAAATGTCCCTTCACTAAGACCACCAGTGCGGCGAACGACGAGGTACCTGACGCATGCGGGTGGGTGTGTGAGGCTCTTTGTGAGGCGGTATGTGGGCCCACCACAGGCTGTTAGCAATACAGTCTGCCGTTCGTCCCTGACAATCCTGTTGGTATGAAAAAACTATTGCATATGCTCGATGTATTGTCCCCAGTCATTGATACCTGCTGGAAATGGTTCGAACAAACTGATATGCGGCGTTTCGGCGGATGGGTGAGAGACTTCTCTAGGTCTAGACGAAGTGGCTCTGACGCGTACTACCCTACGTTGACGGCAGTTCCACTTTATTCTCGTCGCCAGTGTAGAATCCTCTGAAGTAGTTCGCATAAGCCAAGCAGGTAGAAAACAAATGCTAGGTTTATTTACTGTTATAACCTGCCTGATTACAACTGGCTGGGGACTAATGGCAACCCCACAATCCTTAGGGAGTATGAGCTTCCACAATGTGGGGCGTGGAGAAATCATTGGCAGAGGCCCTGCATAAATTAAGATGGCCAGTGTGGAACCAGCTAGAGAGGAATGAGCAGCAAGGGAGTACTGTTGCTGTTGTATATATATATGTAATTGTAAATAAAGTTATTTCTTCCTATTCTGCAAACTCGTGCTGGATTCTTCGCGACCTTCACAGAATTTACGATATACAAGAATCTCCACTCTTCGAAGAGTCTGTCCTCATGACCTGCACCCAGGTTGGGGTGTTTATACTAGTCATCTATTCCCCTGTGGAGGAGAAGCCCCATCCCCTTTACCAGGGAATCTCGTATTCAGTGGAGGTCATGGAGAATCTGATAGTCCTGATGCACTGCCCTCCACGAGGGTTATAGCAACTACATTTTCAGGTCAAAAATTTAAAGACAAACCATTACAACCTGCGACTGCCCAAGAAATAGCTGACACCGAAGAACAGGATGGAGTTTTCTTAGCTAAAGTGGAGGAGCCGCAGGAATGCAGATATCATGGTCAGATAGATGATGACAATGACATTGCTGAGGAGGTGGGTTCAGTATATTATTGAAAAAGGTGATAAAGGCACAAATTAATGATGTTGGTGACAGCATCCACCTTGATGAAATTCCAGAGAAATGGGCACGATTCAACAGGAAAAATTCAAAGTCTAGTTTTGGGCGCGTTTGGTGGTGAGTTTTGCAGCAGCCGTGTTAGCGAGATCGTGGCCCCTATTAAACAGCACTTGGTGCCAAAAATGAGCCCCCCACGAGATTCTCAACATTACTGGCTGCCTTGTTGTCTGATTCGCCAGACCCGTGCCCCAGCATCTCGTCGCTAACAAGGGGGAGCTACTTTTAAACCCTCCCTCACCACTCACTCCCAGTCAACACACAAGCATGGCAGTGAGCAGACCTGCTCCTCACTTTGGAGTGGTGACCTCGCAAGGCCTCTCGACGCTATGGATGAGCGGCGAGCCACCCTGTTTCCCCAAGGGATCAGTGGACCAGTTGCAAGTTCAGCAAAGTCGCCTGGGAGGAAGTGGCTGTCAATGCGGGCACATGACAACAAAGATCACCATGCAAGGTCAGAAGAAAAATGACCTCCTCCGAGCTGCAAGGGTAAGTTACCACCTCTCTACTGGCATCAGTTCCACCTGCCACCTCTCAAATTTGCAAACCTGCCCTCCCTCCCCCAATTCACTAGCTGACACCTCACACCCTCCCATATCCAATCTTCGTGCTTGTTCCTCAGAACCCCCTGGCACAACCCCTTCATGTCCAAGTGCGGTGCCCCTACACGCCACCTGCCGTAGACCCCCTGACCCATCAAGCGTGTGGCTCACGATGCCCTCTCTTTGCCCCACAAGAGAAGATAGAACATGGAGAACATAGAACATAGAACATTACAGCGCAGTACAGGCCCTTCGGCCCACGATGTTGCACCGTCCTGTGAAACCCTTCTAAAGTCCCTCTACACTATTCCCTTATCGTCCATATGCCTATCCAATGACCATTTGAATGTGTTTAGTGTTGGCGAGTCCACGACTGTTGCAGGCAGGGCATTCCACGCCCTTACTACTCTCTGAGTAAAGAACCTACCTCTGACATCTGCCCTATATCTATCTCCCCTCAATTTAAAGCTATGTCCCCTCTTGCTGGACATCACCATCCGAGGAAAAAGGCTCTCGATGTCCACCCTATCTAATCCTCTGATCATCTTGTATGCCTCAATTAAGTCACCTCTTAACCTTCTTCTCTCTAACGAAAACAGCCTCAAGTCCTTCAGCCTTTCCTCATATGATCTTCCCTCCATACCAGGCAACATTCTTGTAAATCTCCTCTGTACCCTTTCCAATGCTTCCACATCCTTCCTATAATGTGGCGACCAGAACTGCACACAAATCTCCAAATGCGGCCGCACCAGAGTTTTGTACAACTGCAACATGACCTCATGGCTCCGAAACTCAATTCCTCCACCAATAAAAGCTAACACACCGTACGCCATCTTAACAACCCTCTCAACCTGGGTGGCAACTTTCAGGGATCTATGGACATGGACACCGAGATCTCTCTGCTCGTCCACACTAGATATCCCATAATAAGGGGGAAAGAGATAAGAGGGGCCAGAGTGTGGTAGGCTATATTAGGGGTATCGCGGTACCTAGGTGGGATGTACCTTATACTGCAGTATGAGTGGTAGAACCTGCCTGCTGGTTCCACCCAGCAGGCGGAGCATAAGAGCCTGTGTTTCACCCACAGCAGTCATTCTGTACCGGAGCTGCTGGGGTAACTACTTGTTCATTAAAGCCTTCAATTGGACTACAATCTCGCTTCAGTAGTGATTGATCGTGCATCACAGAGTACTAGAGATCCGATTCCTCACAGCCCATGAGGAACGGGCCCTGGGGATTGCAGGGTTGACCGAGGAGAGAGTAGGCACTGACAGCGAGGTTGGCCTGCACCACAGAGTGGAGGATCCACTAGCCCTTAACCCAGATGATCTGTCTCAAGTGAATAATTTATGTCAGACAAAATGATCCTTCCCTCTTACTGACCACATGTCCATTGTCTCGCAGGGTTTCCATCTGTTGGGGCCGGCCCGTCCAGGGTTGTTTCCCGCCCAGCACCCCCCCCCCCCCCCACCCCCCCCCCCCCCCCACACCCAAGAGAACATATCGGAGGACAGTTCCAAGGAGACTCCCATTGAGGCGTTGTCACTGGCATCACCTGCACCTTCCACCAGCACAGAGACACACACCTCAGTGGGCGAAATTAGTGAACCGGCTTCTGGGGCACAATATGGTGAGCACCACACAGTTGCTGCTTCACATCAAGTAGAGGCAGGAACATCAAAGGGAGACAGCAGTCAGAGGTCTGCTGGATCCCAGGACACAGCTGGGTCCCAGGCAAAGGCTGAGCCTCTGGACAAGGTTCTCCCAGAGTCGATGCAGGTGATAGGACACAGCTGTGACATTCATAAAGGGATGTCAGTGGCACTCCAGCGAATTTGAGGCCTACTGGTGGAGTGTCAAAGGCTGCAGGGGCAGCAGATGGTGCTGGCATTATATGGCAGCAAAGCCAACATTGCTAAGGTGGCGATCGCAGTGGAACACCTGGAGCAGGTCCGCGTCTTGGGTAGTGGTGTCCAAGGTATGGCTCAGTCTGAGATGACCATGGTCGAGAGCCTCAACATCATGTCCCAGTCGCTGAGGAGCATCGCTGGGGTTGTCAACAGCGTGGTGCAGACAATGCTGAGCCTCCAGGACCGGCAGCGCCAGATGACTCAGAGGCCTCTGGAACTCACTCCGGCTGTCCCTCCATCCACTGGAGATCCTCAAGGTGCTATAGGTGCTGTCAGGAAGGAGGAAGTGCTGGAGGCCAATCCACAATCTGTCACCAAGTAGGTCTCCATTTCTTCTGAATCCACCCCCCCCCCCCCCCCCCCCCCCCCACCCCCCTCCCCTCCTGGCACCACTGCATTTCAAGGCAACAGGCAGAACACAGGGTGGCATGGCGACGTCAGTGAAGTCGGGTGGGGCCCCAGACTCCAGGCCCTCTAGACCAGTGCTTCTCAAAGTGTGGTATGCGTACTGGTGCTGGTACACGAGCCGTCGTCTGCCGGTACGTGGAGTACTCCCAGAAAAGAAACACTTTCACACTTGATACAGCGCAAAGGTGAGTGCTGAGGTGGGGCGGGGGGGAGTGTTCCAAGGTTCCGTCCTCGCGCTGAGCGGGGGGGGGGGGGGGGGTTGCGTCCTCGGGCCGTGCTGGGGGGGGGTTGCGTCCTCGGGCCATGCTGAGGGGGGGGGGGGGTTGCGTCCTCGGGCCATGCTGGGGGGGGGTTGCGTCCTCAGGCCGTGCTGAGGGGGGGTTGCGTCCTCAGGCCATGCTGAGGGGGGGGGTTCCGTCCTCGGGCCGTGCCCGGGGGGGGGGGGGGGGGGGTTGCGTCCTCGGGCCGTGCTGGGGGGGGGTTGCGTCCTCGGGCCGTGCTGAACGGGGGGGGTTCCAAGGTTCCGTCCTCGGGCCGTGCTGAGCGGGGGGGGGGGGGTTGCGTCCTCGGGCCGTGTTGAGCGGGGGGGTGGTCCAAGCTCCGTCCTCAGGTGGGGGGGGGTGTTCCAAGGTTCCGGCACCGGTCCCAGGCACATTGAAAAAAAAACTGCCGGTACGCCACATCAGATAGTTTGAGAAGCACTGGTCTAGAGGACATTCAAGGGAATCAAACGCCACAGGGCATGGGAAACTGCAGACTGCCTCCAGCTCTGATCTGCATCCTGGGAACACACCTAGGCGTAGCACTGGACCACGTAAGATCAAGAAGAGTGAGGAGCACTGGGTGGGCACTGGTGAGGTCACTATCTGGAGCTGGAGGAATAGAAATCTGTCATGGTAAAATGTTAACTATTAAAACATGTCACACCTCATATATGTGCAGCTTCTGTCACGTTAATCTTCACAGCGGGCATGCCCGCCCAAACCCCGGACTCAGTTGTGCACGATCTCAAGCCCCCTAGGCAGAGGATGGGTGTGAAGGTGCTGCCAGCAGACAGACAGGAAGAGCTCTCCTCACAGCGAGCTGTCATCACTCCTGTATGGTGCCCCGCTGTCTGTGCCGACAAAGGCCCATCATACGGGGGGATGGGGAGAAGGAGGCAAATGGTGAGGGGGGGGGGGGGGGGGGGTTTGAGGGCAAGGGAGGGAAATGGTGGGGGATGCATTGTGGGGGGTGGGAGGGAAATGGTGGGGGGAAGGGGCAATGGTGGGGGGGGGGGGGGCAGGTTTAGCTGACGTACGCAGCCTCATCCTAGGAGAACCTGGAGACAATGAGGGCTCTCTGGTCCTCCTCGCATGTTGCCGCCTTGTCGCCGCCTGTCCTCCATCCTCCGGCTTCTCCTTGTGCTCGTCCTCCAGCCTCCTCAAACAAGGCTGCATGTCCCTCCTCCTGTTCCTCCTCCTCCTTGAGCTGTGGCCCTGCTGCTGTGCCAGCAGACCACCGCAAATCGGGACAACCTCTTGGGGTACTGCAGTGCACTAGCAGAGAGGACAAGGCATTGGAACCGCCTTTTCAGCAGGACCACGCCCCTCTCAATGACAGCACGGAGGGAGTTTGGGGCTCATTATAATTGATTTCCGCCTCGGTCTCAGGCCCCCACACAGGTATCATCAGCCATAAGCTCAGCAGGTATCCCTTGTCCCCCATGAGCTAACCCATCATCCTGGGGTGGTCCTTAAAGACACCGGGGATCTCTAAGTGACCCAGAATGTAGGTGTCATGCATGCTGCCAGGGTAACAGGCGCACACGTACATGATTCAGAGGAGGTGGTCACACACGATCTGAACATTCAGGTAGTGGAACCCCTTCCTGCTAATATAGGGCGGAGCCTCAGTGCTAGCAGGACGGCACAAGTGCTATCGATCACCCCCTGGACCTGGGACAGCCCACTGATTGCAGCAAATCATGTAGTCCAGGCATCTTGAGGCGATTGGGGGAGCTGCCATTTAGATTAGTAGGGGGGAAGCTTTAGGTACCTAGGCATTCAAGCGGCGCTGGAATGGGACGGGCTGCATAAATTAAATCTGGCCCGGCTAGTAGACCAAATGAAGGAAGATTTTCGGAGATGGGACGCGCTCCCGTTGCCGTTAGCTGGGAGGGTGCAGACGGTGAAGATGACGGTCCTCCCGAGATTCCTGTTCATAGAGCGAGACTCTGTCTCCCCATCTTTATTTTGCAGTCCTTTTTTAAACGGGTCAACAAAGTGATCTGTGACTTTGTTTGGACGGGCAAGACCCCGCAGGTAAGGAAGGTAATGCTTGAGCGGAGTCAGGGAGAGAGAAGGCGGGCTGGCGCTGCCAAATTTTAGTAACTATTACTGGGCGGCGAATATAGCCATGATCAGGAAGTGGGTGGTGGGGGAGGGGTCGGCATGGGAGCGTATGGAGGCGGCTTCTTGCAAGGGCACCAGTTTGGGGGCATTGGTAACTGCGCCTCTGCCGTTCCCGCCAGTACGGTACTCCACCAGCTCCATGGTGGTGGCGGCCATAATAGTCTGGAGGCAATGGAGGAGGCATGTGGGAGTAGAGAGAGCATCGGTCTGGTTTCTGTTTTGTTATGTAATTTGGAATAACACAAGCTGCCACTTGATGCAGTTTTGAGTAAAAGATGCTCCAGACTGAAGTGAGTTCAATGTGTTTTATTGAACTATTAGCACAGTTCTCAATGAGTTCGACTCTCTGCTAATCTAAATGTAGTAACTCAGTCTAACTGAACCAGACTTGTTCTAAGCCATGTGCTGGGGTGTGATGCTGAGGATAAACCCTGTCTCACTCTGTAGATGTTGGTCTGTGGAAAGAGACGGGGCATGAGTGCCTCATCCCTTTTATAGTGAGATACCACCTCTGAGTGTCCTGACTGCTCATTGGTCGTGTCCTATTCTATGTGTTCATTAGCTGCATGTTTGCATATCATGACAGGAACAAGCTCCAATACCTACAACTGAGGAACTTTCTCCGCAAGGAAACTACAACCGTTCCCCGAGATATCTGGACTCACTCTACTGGACAGATCACTGGCAGCGAACGAATTGGGGACGGTAACTGCGGCGACATTACGGACGAATGTTAGAGTAGGTAAGGGCCCCGCTGGATGAGACAGGAGAAAAGGGGGAGGAAGAACTGGACATGGAGATGGGAATCCTCATGCGCAGGGCTCGGACTGAAACACCCCCCGGAGTCCACCCTCATACCCACACCGATCGTCACCACCCAGCCACCCGAAGAGGCTGCAACCTCGGTGCTCCGCCGATCCCAAGGGACGACTCGGTCACTGGACCGGCTCAACTTGTAGACCCGTCACCCCCGCCGGACTTGATTTTTTTTTACGGGGGGTGAATGTGGTGAATTCATACTGTATTGTAATTCACACTGTATTGCATTGCATAGTATTATGTCCTTGTGGGCTCTGTATGTGAGCCGTTGCGCGGCTCTGCCCATAGGGGGAGATGAGGAGCTTGTACAGGTCTCCACCTTGGCTCTGCCCATGGCTCCGCCCATGGCCCCTCCCACTACCAGAAGTATAAAATGCTGCAGCCGTGAGCCTGCTCTCAGTTCCTCTGGTCACAGGCAGGCTCAGTTGTAAGACTATTAAAACCACAGTTTACTTCCAATCGTGTCTCTAGTGAATTGATGGTCACATCACCAACCAGTCATCCTTCGCAACTCACGCTGGCCGACTTTCGCAACTCACGCCAGCTGACCTTCATGACCCACACCGGCCGATCTTTGTGGCCCACGCCAGCTAACGTTCCCGACTCACACTGGCCGACCATTGGGACTCCCGCCGGCCGACCTTCGCAACCCACACTGGCCGACCATTGGGACTCCCGCCGGCAGACCTTCGCAACCCACACTGGCCGACCTTTGGGACTCCCGCTGGCCGACCTTCGCAACCCACACTGGCCAACCTTCGCGACTCACAGCGGCCGACCTTCACGACTCATGCCGGACGCTCTTTGCGACTCATACCGGCCGACCTTCACGATTCACACTGGCCAACCTTCGCGACTCACAAAGGCTGACTTCCGTGATCCACCATTTTCACTTACCTTTAATGAGCAGGTGAGCCTGCTTGGTTTTCGCGATCTCACTTGCTTTGTCATTCAATATTACATTTCTGCTGAGGACGTCAGCTGATGATTTAAAATCTCACTGCATCCGTTGAAAAAAAAATCAAGTGGTTTGTCCTCGAACGCACCATGCTTAGTCTATAAATATTTTTGAAATTTTGAGGGATTTAATGTTTCATTTGCCTGTACTTCCCTGCATTTAACACTCATGAGCTTTGCATCCTGATTTGCATTGGGACAATTAATAAACTCATACCTCAAGAAATTATCTTTCTGCTTTATTCCTAATTTCAGCTTCTTCTTCATGGATTGTTCATCAGAGGCCCTGGAGCTCACACTAACAATGCTGGCAGCAACAAATTGGAGGAATCTCCCAGAGAACGTGACTTCAGTGTACAGGGCGCGTGGCCTGCTCTCTGCCACCGCTTCTGGAGAGATGACTCCATCGATCTTTAAAAAGAATCTGCTCCTGGGTCAGCGCGCCCCTGGGTCAGCGCGACCCTGGGTCAGCGCGCCCCTGGGTCAGCGCGACCCTGGGTCAGCGCGACCCTGGGTCAGCGCGCCCCTGGGTCAGCGCACCCCTGGGTCAGCGCGCCCCTGGGTCAGCGTGCCCCTGGGGCAGCGCGCCCCTGGGTCAGCGCACCCCTGGGTCAGCACGCCCCTGGGTCACGCACAGCCAGTATTCGGAAAGCCAGTCGCACCCGTTGGGCATTTCTTCCCACAATCGTGAACGCCAGGACCGATGTCACCCGCCCGCATCCCAGCCTCGGGTCGCTACCCTGAGTTTGAAAATAACTGGTCTAGACTCGTGATCCAGAGGCTCTGGTGACTTGTGTTCCATTCTCAGCAGAACAGCTGGTAGAATTTAAATAAACCTGGCACATAAAGCTAATCTCAGTAAGGCTCAGTAAGGCTGACTAATCTCCTTTAAGGAAGGAAGGAAATCTGCTATTGCTACCCAGCCTGCCCTACAGGTGACTCCACACCCAGAGCAATGTGGCTGACTCTTAATGGCCCAGCAAAGCCACTCAGTTCAAGGGAAATTAAGGATGGGCAACAAGCGCTGGCCTTCCCCGTGATGCCCACATCCTATGAAAGGATGAAAAAGAAACTGATAGGGTTAGATGAAGAGAGGATAGGAGGAGGTGTGGCACTGGCATAGGCCAGTTTCTGAGATGTATATTCTGTGCAATGCAGGTGATGAGGTCATTGCCAGAGTTAAACTGGTTCCTCTTGAAGTATGTGAATCGGGCCCCAATGATGTAATGAAGCCTGGACTGCTGTTTTTACCTGAGGCATGGGCGGAGGAGCAATCCCACCAGGCTAAATCCAGCAGAGAGCAGGTGCCAGGAACAAAAGAGGCTCAGGAAGAGTAAACGTTACATTTTCCACCCGAGTCTTAGTGCAGCAGGAAATGCAGGCGTGTAGACGGGGAATCTTCAACTCCATTGCCCCAGGCAACCTATGCACCCCTAATCCCCTTCCCTGAGCCCCCAGATGCTCACCTCATGCCAGTGATTGGTTCCCTGAGTCCTGGGCGGTGACTCCAAACTGCCCAGTTTTAGCGGCAGGGCAGAATCTAATTCTCATTGAGTCGTCAAGTTGGCGAGTGGCCTGGATGCTAAAGCTGACCGAGCTACTCCTGAAGGGCTCAGCTGTGTTCCAGGCTCAAAGTTAAAATCAGCCCCATGGTCCTGCTTGGTGACCGTGAAACCAAAGAGAATATTATGTGATTATTATTAAGAGCCAGCTGGACGACCTGTTGTCAACTTCAATCGATGTGGGCAGTGGTGATCGTCACAACACAAAGCATTGGTGTGTTCTGAGACCACCTGCACTTGGATTGGATTGGATTTGTTTATTGTCATGTGTACCGAGGTACAGTGAAAAGTATTTTTCTGCAAGCAGCTCAACAGATCATTCAGTACATGGGAAGAAAAGGAAATAAAAATACATAATGGGGCAACACAAGGTATACAATGTAAATACATAAACACCGGCATCGGATGAAGCATACAGGGGTGTAGTGTTAATGAGGTCAGTCCATGAGAGGGTCATTAAAGGGGGTGGTCGCCTTTCCTGGTTGTGGTCACAAGCTGTGATGAGTATGTGTGTGTGTGTCCGTGTATATACGTATCTTAGGAACTCAATCGGTTGGAATAGTTACATTAATAAAGTGACTGAGTTCCTTTCTTCTCAGGTATTGTTGATTGCCTTTGAAAGACGATGGAAAAATCCTTTACAGCCTCATTCTCCCCAAGTGGGAGAAGTTGCACATCACATTCTGGTTTTAAAATCAGTTTAACATTCTGAACTATTACCCAATGATGTAATCTGATCAGAATTGGTCTAACAAAACATAGCACAAAGGGTAACTATCAGCATTCTCTTGTGTACATAGCTCAGAGTTTGTTGTCCATTGTTTGAGTAAAATTCCTTCATCTCAAGGCTCAAGGACTGGTTTCTGATTGGACTGTAGTTCAATAGCTCTCATGGCTATGAGGACGCTTCTGATGCACCAAGTATGTTTAAACTGTGGATTAGGAACAATAGGCAGCCATCGTTTCTCGTCCTTTTGGCTTAGATCAAGCCTGAGATTAGGTGTAATGCCTATTCTTGTCAGTCTGGATCTTGCATGTGTCTCCTGTGGAGTCCATGATCTGGATAAATTTGAATTGTTTTTTGGATCCAGCAAGGACATGGATTAAGGACTCGTCCTGTCCACTCTAAGCATTGACTTTGTAACTCTGAGAAAGGAATAAAAGTTTATAAGAAAGCAGTTCAAGAGGTGAAGTGTGTTAGTCAGATTGGGGATCAGATATTTGCTCCCATTTTAAAAAAAAACTTTTGTCCGTTTGTTTTTGAAAGTTCTGCAGAGAAAACCGAATCTCAGAGAATGCAAATGACTGGTTTCTCTGTTTAAACTTTTCTTGGATTTATTTCAAACTACCAAGCCACCTGGACTTAACCCAACAGCTTTCTCTTACTGCTGGTTTTCGTGAATGGGTGTCCACGAATAAACATGTTTGGCCATTTAGCTGCTTATACAAGTGTCTCGTGCAACTGGTACTAATTGTCTTCTAAAATAACATGAGTGTATAGCAGAAAGCTTTCATGTAATCCAGAAACAATGGCAAGCCTATTATTTGCCCAGGTCATCCTATGCTGGATTACGCTGTGCACAAGCATGGGCTTGTCTCTGTAAACTGACAATTGTGTCAGGAATGAGAAAAATAGTGTCTGGAGAGGCCATGTTCGTAAAGGTAAGAAACATAAACCAATCCAACAAGCAATAGAAGGTGATGTAAGCACTGGGAGTAAAGTTTGGTTCGTGGCTCTGTGAGTGGTGCTCTCGCTCCGGAGTGAGCCTAAGCACAAAATGTAGGCTGACACTCCATTCAGGACTACAGGAGAGCTCCAACAATCGAGGTCATGTCTTTCAGTTGAAACGTTGACAAAGGCCCTCTCAGGCGATGTGAAAAAAATCCATTTTGCAGACGAGTTCTCCTGAGAATCATCAGTCTCTCAACTAATGTCACTCAACAAACCAGCTGGCCAAGTTCACATTACTGTTTGTGGGGTCTTGCTGTGCACAAATCAGCAGCTGCGTTTCATAACATTGCAACAGTGACTATACATCAAAAAGCACTTCAACGCTTCGAGGCGTCCTGAGGCCGTGAAAGATGCTACTATTTTTATATGAATATAGACTGTTGTTATTCACACATTGACCAAATACTTTCAGAGAATGAATTTTTGACTTTTGCTAATGGAGACCCTGTTCTGTTAATAGGATTCAAGTAGTTTTGTAAGAAATAGGAGCTGGAATGAGCCATTTATTTCTTTCATCACTCAGCAAGATTGTGATTGGTCTTCTACCTTAACCCCACTATCCTGCACTATCCCTGTAACCCCTGACCTGTCTGGTCACCTATTGAACTCTGTCTTGAATATACTCATGATGTGAAGATGCCGGCGTTGGATTGGGGTGAGCACAGTAAGAAGTCTTACAACACCAGGTTAAAGTCCAACAGGTTTGTTTCAAACACGAGCTTTCGGAGCGCAGCTTCTTCCTCAGGTGAATATACTCAACAATGGAGCATCCACAGCAATCTGGGATAGAGAATTCCAAAGGGTAGAAGCTTGACTTGCATGCCCAGCGGGTAGGACAGAAGCGCCTGCGAAGCCGGGTCCCAGCTGAATCCAATTAAAACTTGCAAAATCATGCTAGTTGCCAGTGCGAATTGCATCCGAATTGGTCGAGCGAGGGCAGGTGCGCGATGGTCTCTTTGTCCAAGGCAGCCTGCCACAAACTTCAAAAGTGGCCTCCACAGGCAGCAGAAGAATTCTTGTCAGCAGCAGCAGGTCGTAGCAGACGGGAGGGGAGTTTGGGCGGCCAGCAAGCATTCCTTTTCCTGGATAACTGCCTGCGAGCCCTGGTGGAGGCAGTCAGACAAAGGGGGGATGTGCTGATGCTGAGGGATGGGAGGAGGAAATTATCCCACCTCTTTAAGAAGGCTAGCAGTGGAGGTCAGAGGTCATGACCTTGTCTGGAGAACCTGGATCCAGTGGCAGGAAAGGTTTACTGGCATTCTCTGCTCGGCACAAGTGAGTGATGAGTGGCAATTGAGCTGAATGGGGCACTGAGGAGGGTGAGGCACTGAGGAGGGCAGGGCACTGAGAAGGGTAGGGCGCTGAGGAGGGCAGGGCACTGAGGAGGGCAGGGCACTGAGGAGGGCGGGGCACTGAGGAGGGTGGGGCACTGAGGAGGGTGGGGCACTGAGGAGGGCAGGCACTGAGGAGGGCAGGGCATTGAGGAGGGCAGGGCACTGAGGAGGGCGGGCACTGAGGAGGGCAGGGCACTGAAGAGGGTGAGGCACTGAGGAGGGTGGGCATTGAGGAGGGTGAGGCACTGAGGAGGGTGAGGCACTGAGGAGGGCGGGCACTGAGGAGGGCAGGGCACTGAGGAGGGTGGGGCACTGAGGAGGGTGAGACACTGAGGAGGGCAGGGCACTGAGGAGGGTGGGGCACTGAGGAGGGTGGGGCACTGAGGAGGGTGGGGCACTGAGGAGGGCAGGGCATTGAGGAGGGCAGGGCACTGAGGAGGGCGGGAAACTGAGGAGGGTGAGGCACTGAGGAGGGTGGGCATTGAGGAGGGCAGGGCACTGAGGAGGGCGGGCACTGAGGAGGGCGGACACTGAGGAGGGCAGGGCACTGAGGAGGGCAGGGCACTGAGGAGGGTGAGGCACTGAGGAGGGTGAGGCACTGAGGAGGGCGGGCACTGAGGAGGGCAGGGCACTGAGGAGGGTGGGGCACTGAGGAGGGTGGGAAACTGAGGAGGGCAGGGCATTGAGGAGGGCAGGGCACTGAGGAGGGCGGGAAACTGTTGAGGGTGAGGCACTGAGGAGGGTGGGCATTGAGGAGGGCAGGGCACTGAGGAGGGCGGGCACTGAGGAGGGCGGACACTGAGGAGGGCAGGGCACTGAGGAGGGCAGGGCACTGAGGAGGGTGAGGCACTGAGGAGGGTGAGGCACTGAGGAGGGCGGGCACTGAGGAGGGCAGGGCACTGAGGAGGGTGGGGCACTGAGGAGGGTGGGGCACTGAGGAGGGTGGGAAACTGAGGAGGGCAGGAAACTGAGGAGGGTGGGCACTGAGGAGGGTGAGGCACTGAGGAGGGTGGGGCACTGAGGAGGGCAGGGCACTGAGGAGGGTGGGAAACTGAGGAGGGCGGGGCACTGAGGTGGGCAGGGCACGGAGGAGGGTGGGGCGCTGAGGAGGGCAGGGTGCTGAGGAGGGCGGGGTGCTAAGGAGGGTGGGGCACTGAGGTGGGCAGGGCACTGAGGAGGGTAGGGCACTGAGGAGGGTGGGGCACTGAGGAGGGTAGGGCGCCGAGGACGGTAAGGCGCTGAGGAGGGTAGGGCACTGAGGAGGGTAGGGCACTGAGGAGGGTGGGGCACTGAGGAGGGTAGGGCACTGAGGAGGATAGGGCACTGAGGAGGGTAGGGCACTGAGGAGGGTAGGGCACTGAGGAGGATAGGCGTCGAGGAAGGTGGGGCACTGAGGAGGGTAGGGCACTGAGGAGGGTGGGGCACTGAGGAGGGTAGGGCACTGAGGAGGGTGGGGCACTGAGGAGGATAGGGCACTGGGGAGGGTGGGGCACTGAGGAGGGTGGGGCACTGAGGAGGATAGGGCACTGGGGAGGGTGGGGCACTGAGGAGGGTGGGGCACTGAGGAGGGTAGGGCACAGAGGAGGGTAGGGCACTGAGGAGGATAGGCGTCGAGGAAGGTGGGGCACTGAGGAGGATAGGGCACTGGGGAGGGTGGGGCACTGAGGAGGATAGGGCACTGGGGAGGGTGGGGCACTGAGGAGGGTGGGCACTGAGGAGGGTAGGGCACTGAGGAGGGTAGAGCACTGAGGAGGGTAGGGCACTGAGGAGGATAGGCGTCGAGGAAGGTGGGGCACTGAGGAGGATAGGGCACTGGGGAGGGTGGGGCACTGAGGAGGATAGGGCACTGGGGAGGGTGGGGCACTGAGGAGGGTGGGGCACTGAGGAGGGTGGGGCACTGAGGAGGGTGAGGCACTGAGGAGGGTAGGGCGCCGAGGCGGGTTGGGCACTGAGGAGGGTGGGGCACAGAGGAGGGTGGGGCACAGAGGAGGGTGAGGCACTGAGGGTAGGGCGCCGAGGTGGGTTGGGCACTGGGGAGGGTGGGGCACTGAGGAGGGTAGGGCACCGAGGAGGGTGGGGCACTGAGGAGGGTGGGGCACTGAGGAGGGTAGGGCACCGAGGAGGGTAGGACACTGAGGAAGGTGGGACACTGAGGAGGATAGGGCGCCGAGGAGGGTAGGGCGCCGAGGCGGATTGGGCACTGGGGAGGGTGGGGCACTGAGGAAGGTGGCCACCCATGGCTGCGATCAAGTGTGTGGGTCTCATGTAGTCTCAGATCACACATTTGCTGGTGCATCCCAAGGCTGGAGAGGTGAATCAGCAGCCTCTGGTCCATCACAGATTCAGGTCTCCAAGGGGGTGGTAACGTTCTCAAACCTCTCAGGGGTTTTGAGTTGGGTACGGCACTCGAGGTGAAGGTTTCAGCACTCATTGGAGCTCTGCACTGACTTGCAGGAGAAACGGAGCCACAATAATCGGTAGCGATCTGACACTGGTGGGTGGGGGGTCAAACCTGGCGATCCTCACCCACCATGAGCTGGGAGACCCGGGGGCTGGAGGGTGAGCATGGAGGAAGGTGGTCAGGCTGTGGAGAGGCTGGCATCTCTGAGGAAGGTAAGAGCCCATTGGGCTGAAGTGTGTGACATTCAGGTGAATGTGATGGTGGAGGCTCTGCTCCCTCAGGACAACCTCATTTATGTGCTGGGCATTGAGAAACCTAAGTGTAACTAAAGTCAATCATGGTGTTCAGCAGGGTTACGTTAATGATCAGGGTGGATTTACTTTCTTTCATATCATCCTGAATCTATCACTGTAAATATAATGCACTGAAGCCAGAAGTGTCCTGTGTGTTGCATTGGTGTCAGACTAAACAGTGCCTGACACTCATTTGGGGTACAGGGTTCCGCGGATTGGTCGAAGCATCTGAACCTCATCTTCGGCAGAGCAATGGTTCTTTCCACCACCGCCAGCAGGAATACAGGGTAGTGGTTGTATCTCTCCTCTGCCTCTGCCCTTGGTCACCTGAAAGTCATCATCAGCCACCATTTCAACAGGTAACACTTGTCGCTAATCAACCACCCAACTAAACGAGCTGGAGCAACGGAGAGCTTGGGCACCTACTAGTCACGAAGAATGTCGGCATTGTGTGAGCTACCCGGGTACATTACACACACCTGCGCATGCGCAGTTGGCGTCTTTGTCCTCAGCCGCCCAGCAAGACGTGGTGGCTTGATCTTGCCGGGCTGCGGAGGGGAAAGAGTGCGTCTGCTTTGGACGCTGGCCCGACAATCGGTGGGCACCAATCGCGGGCCTGTCCCCTCCCGAGCACAGTTGCGGTGCTCCCGTGCCAATCGGGCCTCTAGATGCCCCAAACGGGCATCTGGCTCCCGTTTCACAACGGCAGCGAGCAGGTGTGTTTGCTGCCGTGTTGAAACGGGCGTGAAGGCCCGGTCGCTCAGCCCATCGGCCTCGGAGAATCGGCGCTCGCCGTAAAAAACGGCGAGCGGCGATTCGTGGCATGGTTCGGGCGTGGGAGGGGGAGAATAGCGGGAGGGCGTGAAAAATGTCGGGAGGCCCTCCCGCTATTCTCCCACCCGACGTGGGGGGCGGAGAATCGCGCCCTGTATGTTCTATGTTCTATGTTACCATGCCACTGAGTCCATGCACAATCTTGAATACTGTTAACCAGGATTGCAGAATGCTCTCTGGCTGTTCCGTCTCTTGGTCTGATTTGTCATTTTCCACCTGGATTTCTTCTGAATCCTCATCAACTGTGCACACTCTAATATATATTTTTTATTTTAGAGTACTCAATTCACCTAACCTGCACATCTTTGGGTTGTGGGGGCGAAACCCACGCAAACACGGAGAGAACATGCAAACTCCACATGGACAGTGACTCAGAGCCGGGATCGAACCTGGGACCTCGACGCCGTGAGGCAGCAGTGCTAACCACTGCATCACCATGCTGCCCCACACTCTAATATTTTGTAAGGATCTGTAGTATTCAGCTAGCAGCCGTCCTCTGGGACACATAGTCGCTCAACTAAAGTCAGGGATTCACATGAATCTACTCCTATGTTGGAGTCAATGTCCATGTCTACAATATTAAACAGTAACATGTACCTCATGTCGTCCACGGAGAGCTCACGTTCACATGCACCAGAGTCTCCAGTGTTCTTGTTCTGAAGTACACGGCAGCACCGGCCAGTCAGCGACTTTCAGCTGTGTGTTCAGCCTTTGCAGAGCAGACCGACTGAGGAGGTTGAGTCTCATTATCGTGTCGCAGTTGCATCGAAATAATGTTTTATTCACGAACGGAATCGATTTCCATCTAGTTCCAATAGTTTCCAAATAATTATTATTAGCTTCAGTCTTACTTAAAATTTTGTTTTTACTCGGACTGTTCTGTTCCTTGGCTGCAATGAGATTGATGAAAAACTGTTCCTTGGCATTTATCTCATCAATTACATTTATTAATCTTATATGGTCCACTGGAGGACATGCAAAACATTGTTTTGCAAAATGCCCAATACTGCTGCCCCTGGAGCAGACTTTTCCAAAGGCCGGACATTACGGTGGGCCATGCCGAGTGCCACACTTTTGGCACAAGGTGGCGGTGGCGGCTCCTGTCGGCCGTTTAAAATGGCCACCTGCACTGAGACCACGTTTCTCCATAACGTGCGTCGCAGCACTAACGGCGCTGGCGTCTTCTTCTGAGTTGGAGCAAACTTTTTTGAGCAGTGTGCTGATTTGCTGTGCAGCTATCTCGCTCGCCTGGCAGATCTTCACTGCCTGTTCCAGTACCAAATCTTCCTCCCACAACAACCTCTCCTGGAGATTACAACTAGCTACACCAAAGACAATTTGGTCGCGGATGAGCGAAGATTTCAGGCTGCTGAAGTTGCAAGGCTGGGCCCCAAATCAGTGACAAAATTGTCAAACGATTCACCAGGTTTTTTTGGTATGCATATATCTCTTAAATGTCTCATTATTTGTGGGGGGCAATGCCTATTACCATTAGCAACTCTATCCATCTTTCATTATTCCCATATGCTACACGGCACGTCTACCCACAGGAATCCACTTGGGAGCTACGATTGCCAATTCCCGATTGGCAATAGCCTTCAGCCGCATGGCCATTGACCTCTGCGGTCAGTGGGAGCTATGGATGGTCGGTGGGACGAACAGGCAGAAGCTGGCGTTGCCCCGGTTATGGGTAAAAATGATGCTGGGAGTGGCATGGCGGATCCGTAGGCTGTAAGGTGCCCACCCCCCCCCCCTCAGCTCAGGGGCACCCCCCCCCCTACCACCGCCCCCCCCCCCTCCCACCGATGACAATCCAACCCCACCCCCAACTGAGGCCGCCACCCCCCCACCCCCCGAGCAGCTGGGCAGCAACCACAGTGCCCCCGGGCTCACTGCCCAGGAGCTAAGATGGCTGCTCACTTCCTCGGCTCCCCACAGCAGCCATTCCGCCAGCTTCACAATTTTAAAAAGATGTACGAAGCGGCACCCGTGAGACCACTTGCTGGAGAGGCCGTTAGATAGGAGGTCGTTCCCGTGGATTATATAGAGAATGACTTTAATTGGTGATTATTTGTTTCTCGCCACGCCGCGGCGGGATCCTCATTCCGGCAGCAGAAGTGGGCCGTCTAGATCGCAAACCAATCGTCGCCCAGCGCGGTTCCCGAATTTAGCCTCTCCAGCAATCTAACTGCCGCATTGCGCTGTTGTTCAAGCGCAATGTTTAATTACGCCCTGTATCTGTGTTTATAGTGTACAAGCTTTGCTTTCATCTGATCACTCCAAGTTCAAAATGATTAGCGAATTGAACTCAGTTTGAACTCGCTGACTGAATGTGAAACTGTTTTCATTTTTGACTGCCCTCAGAAATGTACAGTAGGTTACAAAACAAAAACATCATTGTGGGAGGGCTGAATTTTAACCTAACATTTGCAAGTTGGTACTGTAGATTTGATCAATATTTTTTATTCATGAATTGAACTTTTAGCATCTCACATTGTATCCCAATTATTGACCGGACCCACTTCCTGAGGAATGGATATTGATTAGTTTTTCTCCCATTCTTACTGTGTGCTAGGCTACAACAGCAAACACTTGCATTTATAAAGAGCCTTTGAAAGAGGAATAAATTAGAAAATGCTTCACTGAAGAGTAATTATAAATAAATACAGCAGAGCCAAAGAGGGAAGTACTGGGAGGGGTAACTAAAAGCTCCATTAAAAATGTCTTAAACAAAGTAAGTGGGGGTAAGGGTTAGAGAGAGAATTCTAGAGCATTACACCTCGGCCGAAGGCATGGCATGAAAGAAACAAGGGGCGCGATTCTCCGCTCCTCACGCCGGGTGGGAGAATCACGGGAGGGAGGAGCGAATCACGACACGTCGCCCTGGCATCCCCCCGATTCTCCCCCCCCCCCCCCCCCCCCCCCCGCTCGGAGAATCGGCGCTCGCCGCTTTTCACGGCGACTGGCGATTCTCCGGCCCGGATGGGCCGAGCAGCCTGACGTTCGCGACCTGTTCACGCCGGTGGCAACCACACCTGGTCACTGCCGGCGTGAACATAGCGCGAAAGGTAAGTTTAGGGCCTGTGGGGGGGCGGAGAGAGGATTGTGCACCACGGCCATGCTCGGGAGGGGACTGGCCCGCGATCGGTGCCCACCGATCGTCGGGCCGGCGTCTCCAAGAGACGCACTCTTTCCCCTCCGCCACCCGGCAAGATCAAGCCGCCACGTCTTGCGGGGCAGCGGAGGGGAAGACGGCAACCGCGCATGCGTGGCTGACGTCACTTAGGTGCCGCCATCGCGTCATTCTCGGCGCGCTGCTTTGACGCAAGCGTCAAGGCCCGGCGGCCGAGTTTCTCACAACGCCACTCCTAGCCCTCTGGGGGGGGGGGGGGGTGAATAGGGTGCGAGGAGCGGCCTCCGGCGCCGTTGTGAAACTCGGCCGAATTCACGACGGCCTTCCCGATGCTGCGCGGAAGCGGAGAATCGCGCCCAAGGAATTTGCAAGGGCCAGAGCTGCAGCAGTACAAAATTCTTGGAGGGTTCATAGAACCATAGAGTGCAGAAGGAGACCATTCAGCCCATTGAGTCTGCACCGACCCTCTGAAGGAGCTCCCTATCTAGGCCCACTCCCCCTCCTGCTACATTCTAGCGTTGCAGTGATTGAGTCTGTGCACTAGAGAATGTCTAGTTTGTGACTAGTTAAAGATTTGTTAAATTACAGTAACATGGGAAGGAAAGCAATGCTAATACTACTAAGTTATGAACTGTTAATAACCAAAGTATGAGAGCTGATGTCTGTGCGGAGTCTGCACGTCCTCCCCGTGTGTGCGTGGGTTTCCTCCGGGTGCTCCGGTTTTCTCCCACAGTCCAAAGATGTGCGGGTTAGGTGGATTGGCCATGCTAAATTGCCCTTAGTGTCCTAAAAAATAAGGTGGGGGGGGGGTTGTTGGGTTACGGGTAAAGGGTGGATACGTGGGTTTGAGTAGGGTGATCATTGCTCGGCACAACATCGAGGGCCAAAGGGCCTGTTCTGTGCTGTACTGTTCTTTGTTCTGTGTTCAATGTAATGCTAAACACGACTATCCAAGACAACTCCTAACCCTAGACTCCTCGAGGCTGTAGTATCAGGTGGTACATCTCTACTGCCACCTGCTGGTTGGAGGTCTGACATGTTAACATACAGAATTGCTGATGCATATCATTACACCGCCCTATCCCCGGAACCCCGCACACTGATCACAGCTAATCCATCTAACCTATACATCTTTGGATTGTTGGAGTAAACCAGAGCATCTGGAGGAAACCCATGAAGACATGGGATAAACTGCACACAGTCAACCAAGATCGTTATTCGAACGTGAGTCCCTGGCACTGTGAGGCAGCAGTGCTAACCACTGTGCCACTTTGCCGCCCTGCAGTACTGGAGGAATTGACAGAGGTAGGGAGGGAAAACCCATGGAGGGATTTGAAAACAAGGATGATCATTGTAAATAGGAGGAGCTCATGTAAGTCAGTGATGGGTGAGTGATGGGTGATTTGGTACAAGTTAAGATATGGGCAGCAGAGTTTTGGATGAACTCAAGTGGAACGTGCTGCCTTTCACATGCGACATTAAAAGAGATAAACGTTAAAGACCCTGTGATACTTTACAAAGAAGAGCAGGAGAGTATCCCGAGTATCTTGGCCAATATTTGTCCAGAAACCAAGATTATGGAATATGAAACTATTTGGTAATAAGATTCTGTTACAAATGCAGGATTTTGCGGAACCTCCGGTGGAGGCTATGAAGGAGTAGGTCACACATCTGGTGGCTCCCCCTTGGGTCGGACCTTTGGACCTTTTTCCCCGATTCTTTGTCGGAACTGATTTGGAAAATTGGTGGTGGATAATACTAATAATAATAATCTTTTATTGTCACAAGTAGGGCTTCAATGAAGTTACTGTGAAAAGCCCCTAGTCGCCACATTCCGGCGCCTGTTCGGGTACAGAGAAGGAGAATTCAGAATTGGTACGGGAATTGAACCCGTGCTGCTGGCCTTGTTCTGCATTACAAGCCAGCTGTCAAACCCACTGAGCTAAACCAGCCTCCCTGCAATTGTGAAGAGGAATCCTACATCAGTACATGGAGAGGCGGACCAGGAGTGCCCGGAAAGGAAGAAATAGGAAAACGGAGAAGGCTTGGGCTGAGGCTGCAGCGGGAGAAAGCATGGCAGACGACCGGAGTCCTGGCTCAACGACCCAGTGGTCGACGGAGCAGCTAATATAATTCATACAGTAGGGCTTCACCAAGCAGAAACAGGAATGCTTGGACCCGATTAAGGAATCGATTGCGCAGCTGGAACGTAGACTGGATGCACAAGATCGGGCGATTCAGAAAGTGGAGAAGGCACCGACTGAGCAGGAGGAACACCAAGCTGCAGTGGAGTTGGAGATGGAGATGTTGAGAGACCAACAGAAAAGTCTCCAGGAGAAGGTGGAGGATCTAGAGAGCAGGTCCCGCCGGCAGAACTTGAGAATCGTGGGTCTCCTGGAGGGATCCAAAGGAACGGATGCTGGGGCATACATAGCAGGCATGTTTGAGAAGTTACTGAGGGAGGGGACGTTCTCCCGACCCTTGGAAGCACAGAGCGCTCGGGAGGAAGCTGCATGTGGGGTCCCCCCTGAGGGCAATGGTGGTGAGATTCCACAGGTGCTTGGACAAGGAGTGTATTTTATGGTGGGCCAGGCAGACACAGAGCTGTAAATGGGAGAACAGCATCCT
Organism: Scyliorhinus canicula; assembly: GCF_902713615.1. Classification (NCBI taxonomy): domain Eukaryota; kingdom Metazoa; phylum Chordata; class Chondrichthyes; order Carcharhiniformes; family Scyliorhinidae; genus Scyliorhinus; species Scyliorhinus canicula. The sequence goes on along the minus strand of NC_052156.1, from coordinate 105,366,771 downwards.
GCGTATATACCAGGATCTGAGCGTGGACGTGGCCAGAAGAGCAGGGTTCAATCAGATAAAGTCGACCCTTTTCAAGAAGAAGGTTAAGTTTGGACTGCTGTATTCAGCCTGTCTTTGGGTCACTTATGAGGAGCAGTATTTCTACTTTGAATCGTCCGAGGAAGCGATGGACTTCTCTCCAAGGAAAGGGCTGGTAGCGTATGGAGTTGGGACTGAACTTTGCTGCAGCGTCCATGTTAAACAAGATTTTGTTATTGGGCAATATCTGTAATGCCTTCTGTATTGATTTGGGGCCTGCGGCAGAGCTGTGTAAGTTAAAGTTTGCATTTGCACTGATGGGGGGATGGAGGGGCGAATTTCAGATGTTGGATCTTCATTTTGATTTTCTTTATGTTTCTTTTGGGCAATTGGGTTGGGATTGTTTTCTTTTGCAATGTGTGTCCGAGCGGGGGGCGGGGTGGGAGGGAACAATAGGTGGTAAAATGTCTGGCGCAATGGGCGGGGGCCACCAAGCTAGCTGGGCGGGCTAGCTCACAGAAGCGCAGTGGGGGGTGAGCAGATGTTATGCTTGTTGAAGGGGGTGGTATGCACAGTACTGTTACTGGGGGGGAAGGGGGGAAATGTTCTGCTGATGGGGGAAGGACTTTTGCTGTGGGACAATAGGGAGGTCGGGGATGGAAGTTGCCTGGGGGCGGGCCTGCGGATGCGTGGGGCACGAGCTGGAGACTGGCCCAAGAAAGATGATAGCTGATTGGCAGATCCTGATTAACAAGCAAGTGTCATTCGAGGCGGGAAGAATAGTGGATGTGGGAGGCCGTTACATCATGGTTAGTGGGAAGCTGGAAGGGCTGCTGGTGGTGCTCGTGAATGTGTACACGTCAAATTGGGATGATGTGGAGTTCATAAGGAGGATGTTGGGGAAGATCCCGGACCTGGATTTGCATAAGTTGGTCATGGGGGGGACACTTCAACACAGTCATTGACCCAGGGCTAGACCGGTCTAGCTCAAGGGCAGGCAGGGTGCCGGCAATGGCAAAGGAGCTAAAGGGATTTATTGGGGGGGGGGGGGGGGGGGGGGGGGGGGGGTGGATCCATGGAGATTTGGGCAGCCGAGAGTGAAAGAATTTTCCTTCTACTCGCATATGCATAAAGTGTACCCGGATTGACTTTTTAAAATCCTGAATGGGGCTTTATTGACGGGGGCAGTGGACACTGAGTATTCAGCGATCACGATCTCTGATCATGCCCTGCACTGGGTTGACCTACAGGTGAGCAAGGAGGGTGGCCAGCGCCCACACTGGAGATTGGATGTTAGACTTTTAGTGGATGAGGAGATGTGCGGGCGGCTGAGGAAATGTGTCCAGAACTATCTGGAAGTCAACAACACAGGGGAAGTCTCAGCGGCAATGGTCTGGGAGGCACTGAAGACGGTGGTTAGAGGGGAGCTGATCTCAAAACGGGCCCACAGGGAGAAGGCAGACAGAGCAGAGACGGACTGACTGATAAGGGAAATACTACAGATCGACAGGAGTCGACAGGAGACCCCAGAGGCAGGGCTTTTAAGGTTACGACTGAGGCTACAGGTGAAGTTTGTCTTGTTAACCACAGGGAAGGCGGTGGAGCAGCTGAGGAAGGCGAGGGGACGCGATTTATGAATATGGAGAGAAGGCCAGCAGAATGTTTGCGCAGCAGCTCAGAAAGAGGGAGGCAGCCAGGGAGATTGAGAAAGTAAGGGACAGGGACAGGAACTTGGTCGGAGATTCAGCTGGGGTTGATAAGGCGTTTAAGGAGTTTTACAGCAGGCTATATGGGTCGGAACCCCCAACGGGGCCGGAGGGGCTGAGGCAATTCCTAGGGGGGCTGAGGTTCCCGAAGGTGGACAAAGGGTTGGTAGAAGGGCTGGGGCCCGATCGGGATGGAAGAAATAGCAGAAGGGCTGAAGGCCACGCAGTCGGGTAAAGCCCCGGGATCGGACGGGTACCCAGTGTTTTACAAAACATTCTCTGGGATGCTGGGCTCACTGCTGATGAGGACATTGAATGAGGCAAGGGAGTGAGGGGTGCTTCCCCCGACGATGTCACAGGCCACTATCTCATTGATCCTGCAGGGGGATAAGGACCCGGAGCTATGCAGATCCTACAGACCGATCTCCCTACTAAATGTAGACGCCGAACTGTTGGCCAAAATCTTGTCCTCCAGGATTGAAGACTGCATTCCAGACGTGCTTGGAGAGGACCAGACGGGATTTGTTAAGGGGAGGCAGTTGGCGGCCAACGTAAGAAGGTTGCTGAATGTGATTATGATGCCCCAGAGGGAAGGGGCATGGAGGTAGGGATCGCAATGGATGCAGAGAAGGCATATGATCGGGTGGAATGGATTATCTGTGGGAGGTATTGGGGTGGTTTGGATTTGGACGGGGCTTCATTGACTGGGTCAGACTGCTGTATCAGGCTCCCGTGGCAAGTGTACGGATGAACAGGTTAACATCGGGCTATTTTAGACTGCACCAGGGGACGAGGTAGGGATGCCCCTTCTCCCCACTGCTGGGTTCCTGCCGGCGCGGTGGTGGCGGCCCTGAGAGTCTGGGAGCAATGGAGGAGACATGTGGGAGCAGAGGGAGCATCGGTCTGGTCTCCGATCTGCAATAATCATCAGTTTGCCCCGGGGAGGCTAGATGGAGGGTTCCAGAGATGGCAGAGAGCAGGGATCGAGAGAATGGGAGATATGTTCATAGAGGGGAGCTTTCCCAGGCTGAGGGAGTTGAAGGAGAAATTTGAATTGATGGGAGGGAATTAGTTTAGGTACCTGCAGGCGCGGGACTTCCTACGCAGGCATATTTCAACCTTCCTGCTCCTATCACCAAGGGGGATACAGGACAGGGTAGTTTCCAGAATGTGGGTGGGAGAAGGGAGGGTTTCTAACATTTACAAGGAACTCATGGGGTCAGAGGAAACGCAGACTGAGGAGCTGAAACACAAATGGGAAGAGGAGTTAGGAGGAGAGATAGAGGATGGTCTCCAGGCGGACGTGTTGAGCAGAGTCAACGCGCCCACAACATGTGCCAGGCTCAGCCTGATACAGTTTAAGGTTGTTCACCGGGCTTACGTGACAGTGGCCCGGATGAGAAGGTTCTTTGGGGTAGAAGATAGGTGCGCAAGGTATGCGGGAGGACCAGCAAACCATGTCCACGTGTTCTGGGCATGCCCGAAGCTTAGGGGATTCTGGCAGGGGTTTGCGGATGTCATGTCCAAGGTGTTGAAAACAAGGGTGGCACCGGGTCCAGAGGTGATGATTTTCGGAGTGTTGGAAGACCCGGAATCCAGGAGGAGAAAGAAGCAGACATTCTGGCCTTTGCCTTCCTGGTAGCCCGGAGACGGATATTATTAGCTTGGAGGCACTCAAAGCCCCCGAAGTCGGAGACCTGGTTAACTGACATGGGGAGTGGTGGCCATACTAAACCTCTGCCCAGAGAGAGGCCCATGTGACCTAGTTGTCAAGGAAAATAAATCTAAACTGAAGCTTATTGAAAATTAAGTGATAGTTTTCACACATTGACATATAAAAGGGCAGCAGCTTTTTGGTTGCAGAAACATGGAGTGAGAACGTGAAAGAAGCTGTTGTGAAGAGCAGAAAAGCCTGTGCTGTTGTTCGCAACCAAGCAGGATGCCAGTGAAAGTTGGTTCTGTTTGAAAAGAAGAAAACAGAACAAGTCGGGACTTTTGGATACTTAAGGAACAAGGAATCACTGTGGTGGGCCTTACCAAGGGAAGTTTATTCAGGTGGAGTGGGACGGTTTTTGAGGGACACCGGAAGACTCAACCAGGCGGAGTTGAAGTGAGATTGCTGAAAAGCTGGGAGCATTTTGGAACTGGATTTTGTAATGCTATGTATCTTCCAAAAGTACGTCCGCAGCAAAAGGAGTTGTCAGGCATATGACAGTTACATTCATTAGCTAATGATAAAGTATCTTTTCTTTAGTTTGATATATTAGTTGGTCTGTTAAGTAATGCTTGATTTATATTGATTGTAGTTCATTGTTACAGTGAAAGTCTTAAAACGTAAAATATTTTCCTTCAGTTTATTTCCATCACTCCCTGGGAAATTCATTTTTAAAAATAAATTATAGGTCGCTAGGGGATCGTAACAATATTTTTTTGGTGTTTGTGGCATCTTCCTATGCATAAATTTGTCGTGCATGTCCCTACATCATGCAGTGACTACACTTCAAAACAATTAGATGACCTGCAAAATTTGTTGTGGTGTCCTCAGGTCACGCAAGGTGGTTTATCAATGCAAAACCATTTCTTTTTCAATGTAATAGTTACAACCAGTGATTATGACGGTACTTCAATTTAAAAGAGAGATGATATTACCAATAAGATGTATATGTAACTGTGTATAGCTTGGTGCAAGGAACAAGCCAGCCAGGTTAAGGTTCCTTAGGTTAGCAAGTAAGGAATTATTGCTTGGCCGGAATTCTCCAGCTGTTCATTGATGGCAGAATTCTCTGGTCCCACTGGCACCCCCGCCCATGGGTTTCCCGGCAGCATGGAGTGGCTTCAATGGGAAATCCCATTGACGGCAGTGGGAGCAGGGAGTCCCGCCATCAGGAACAGCATACCGCTGAGAAACACGTGGCTGGGAGGACGGTGAATCCTGTCCCTTATTGCTAAAACTCGCTCAGGTAAAAACACAGAAATTATGAACAAACGTTTAAAATGTACAAATATGTCCAACTACCCATTAATGCAAAAAACAACACATGCACAATGTTCTTCCAAGCATGCAAAAAAAAAAAGATCAAACTCTGCAGAGCATCAGATCTAAAATAAAATGTGGCCAAGTCACAAGGAAAGCCAGAAAACAAATATCCACCAAGTGTCCAGGGGCCTGTTGACAGGTTCCTGGTCAACAGTAGCTGCTGGTTCTTAGGGTTTCTCACTGGATACAGTGTTGTGGATTCGGAATTCTCATTTAAGAACTCTTGGTTTGCAGCAATGAGGTCTTCTGCTGGGTTTTTCAAATCACAAACAGCTCAGTTTGGTGAGAGAATACGTTTCAGAAGAAAGAGAGATGGGGTTAGGCTATTGCCTCCTTGCCAGTTCATCTCTGACTAAACAAAATCCAATAGCTTTTCACCCACAAACTGGATCACATGGCTTCTTTCTCCGGGAATTTCACGCAAGTGTTCTTTTAAGTAAAAAGTTCAATGCATATGCATGTCCAGTCGATGGCTAAGTTAATATTTTGTATAATAAATCTCCATAACTGTTGTAGGGAAAAATCCCTTGTGCCAGTGCATTCAAGAGGTCGAGTCTCAAGGCAAGGTTCAAAGCGTTTTTACTGTATTTAGAGAGTACAAGCATTTGCAAGGTTTTTGGCGGGCTTTTGCCGTTTTACATTTGCCGGAAGACTGGAGGATAGCAAATGTTGTCCCCTTGTTCAAGAAGGGGCGTAGAGACACCCTGGTAATTATAGACCTGTGAGCCTTACTTCGGTTGTGGGTAAAATGTTGGAAAAGGTTATAAGAGATAGGGTTTATAATCATCTTGAAAAGAACAAGTGATTAGCGATACTCAACACGGTTTTGGTGAAGGGTAGGTCCTGTCTCACAAACCTTATTGAGTTTTTTGAGAGGTGACCAACAGGTGGATCAGGGTAAAGCTGTTGATGTGGTGTATATGGATTTCAGTAAGGCGTTTTGATAAGGTTCCCCACGGTAGGCTATTGCAGAAAATAAGGAAGTATGGAATTTGAAGGTGATTTTGGCGGTTTGGATCAGTAATTGGCTAGCTGAAAGAAGACAGAGGGTGGTGGTTGATGGCAAATGTTCACCCTGGAGTTCAGTTACTAGTGGTGTACCGCAAGGATCTGTTTTGGGGCCACTGCTGTTTGTCATTTTTATAAATGACCTGGAAGAGGGTTGTAGAAGGGATGGGTTAGTAAATTTTGCAGATGGACACGAAGGTCGGTGGAGTTGTGGATAGTGCTGAAGGATGTGATAGGATACAGAGGGACATAGATAAGCTGCAGAGCTGGGCTGAGAGGTGGCAGATGGAGTTTAATGCGGAAAAGTGTGAGGTGGTTTCACTTTGGAAGGAGTAACAGGAATGCAGAGTACTGGGCTAATGGCAAGATTCTTGGTAGTGTAGATGAACAGAGAGATCTCGGCATCCAGGTACATAAATCCTTGAAAGTTGCCACCCAGGTTAATAGGGCTGTTAAGAAGGCATATGGTGTGCTAGCCCTTTATAAGCAGGGGGATTGAGTTTCGGAACCACAGGGTCATGCTGCAGCTGTACATACTCTGGTGCTGGCCACACCTGGAGTACTGCGTGCAGTTCTGGTCACCACATTATAGGAAGGATGTGGAAGCTTTGGAAGGGTTCAGAGGAGATTTACTAGGATGTTGCCTGGTATGGAGGGAAGGCTTACGAGGAAAGGCTCAGGGAATTGAGGTTGTTTTCGTTAGAGAGGAGAAGGCTGAGGAGGTGACTAATAGAGACATATAAGATAGTCAGAGGGTTAGATAGGGTGGACAGTGAGAGGTCTTTTTCCTCGGATGGTGATGACAACACGAGGGGACATAGCTTTAAAGTGAGGGGTGAGAGATATAGGACTGATGTCAGAGGCAGTTTCTTTACTCAGAGAGTAGTAGGGGTGTGGAACGGCCCTGCCTTGCAACAGTAGTAGACTCGCCAACTTTAAGGGCATTTAAGTGGTCACTGGATAGACATATGGATGAAAATGGAATTAGTGTAGGTCAGATAGGCTTCAGATGGTTTCACAGGTCGGCGCAACATCGAGGGCCGAAGGGCCCGTACTGCGCTGTAGTGTTCTATGTTCTATGTCTATGTAATAGTACAGATAAATAGTACAGATACATGATTTCCCGGGCTTCCTGACTCTGACGTCAATGTCTTGTTATCTGCTTGGTTTTAATAGGTGTTCCCTTGACTTCAATGGGGTCCCATTATCTCTATGTTGTACCTTGATTAGGTGTTGAGTGTGGTTCCTGGGTTAACCTGGGAATCTATTGTGTCAGCCTCCTGTTTGATTAGGATTTGTGTCTGTGTATAAAACTAATCTAATCAATATATTTAATCCTTAGGTTTTTTTTTGCCTGCCTGGGTCATCTTGGTTTTACAACATTTCATTTTATAACATTTCATTTTATACGTCTTAGTTTGATCAAAATATATTTTGCCCCACTGTCCAGGATCTTGAATCGCAGATATCCCGATCTTCTGGCTATGGTGCCGTTTTAAGATGCAGCTTCGTGCTGTTGCTAGGCAGATTATAGATTCTCCATTTCGTTCGAAAAGGTGTCTCAGCTCGTGCAAAAAATGGGATTCAAACGAATTTACATCATAAATGGTGCCAATCAGTCCAATAAATGAAGAATGCTTTGATGATGTAAATATTGATACAAATCCAATATAGACCTTTAAAAATGTCCTACTTCAATAACAAAACATTTGCCACAATTGAAATTGACATTGACACATTTCCCGCATCAGCCCCTGATTGTTGCAGATCTGCAATTCATGTGTTGTTATTTTATCTGGAGGCCAATTCACAAAGGCACAACCTGCACATAGCTCAATCTCGACAGGAAGAGTAAATATTCTGGTCGTCTAATTCACTCTCTTTAATTCAGTCTTGTGATGTAGGTGTCACTGGCTAGGCTAAAATATATTGCTCATCCTGTGTGCCTCCTACAGAAGGTCACTGAAACTTAGGAGAAGGAAATCAAAGGTATTGTGAAAAGTAGCTTGACCTGGGGGGTCAGGATTGCTTCACATATTCTGGTAGGTTTATAAGTTATTACTAAAATCATATCAATCGTTCTGATTTTTTATATGGAAACATATGCTTTTTTAAAAAATGTTTTAATTCTCTTCCTTTTTCACATTTTCTCCCACATTTATACCCAACAATAGACAATAATCAGTAACGAATGTAATGTTAATTCCCATATCAATAACCAATGATCCCATCCTCCCACCAAAGCCCAGACATTGCCCCCCCCCCCCGCCAATGTTTCAATGTGATCTAATTCTCAAAAGTGCATAATGAATAACGCCCATGAAATTGTAGAATCCCTCCATCCTTCCCCTCAGTTCAAATTTGACCTTTTCAAGCGTTAAGAATTCCAGCAGGTCCCCCCACCACACCAGGGCACAGGGTGGAGAGATTGATCTCCACCCTAACAGAATCCGCCATTGGGCGATCAACGAGGCGAAGGCTGCAACATCTGCCTCCACACCCGTATCCAACCCCGGCTGGTCCGACACCCTGAATGTGGTCTCCAGGGTCGGGTCCAGTTTCACGTGCACCACTTTTAGAAATTACCCTAAACACCTCCTTCCAGTAATCCTCCAGCTTTGGACAGGACCAAAACATATGAACGTGATTTGCAGCCCCCCCACCCCCCTCCCCCCCCGGCAACGGTCATACATATCTTCAATGCCCTCAAAGAATGGAACATATGCTTTGAAGAATTAGAAGAATTTTTAAGATGATGGGGCTCAAACCCTCCAGTTTAGATTTAGATTTATTGTCATGTGTACTGAGTAAAGTCCATGCAGATCGCTCCATACATGAAAACATAGGACAGACGATAGATACACAATGTAAATGCATAGACATAGGGCGGGATTCTCCTTTCCTGAGATTAAGTGTTGATGTCAATGGAGAATCCATGGACTTACACGACAGAGAAATTGCCGCTGCACCTGGACCAATTCCACCACCGTTGAGGGACTGCACCGGCGCTGCATTTGGGCAGCACGGTAGCACAAGTGGATAGCACAAGTGGCTTCATAGCGCCAGGGTCCCAGATTCGATTTCCCGGCTGGGTCACTGTCTGTGCAGAGTCTGCACGTTCTCCCCGTGTCTGCATGGGTTTCCTCTGGGTGCTCCGGTTTCCTCCCACAGTCCAAGGACGTGCAGGTTAGGTGGATTGGCCATGCTAAATTGCCCTTAGTGACCAAAGAAAGGTTAGGAGGGATTATTGGGTTACGGGGATAGGGTGGAAGTGAGGGCTTAAGTGGGTCGGTGCTGACTCGATGGGCCCAATGGCCTCCTTCTGCACTGTATGTTCTATGTTCTATGGTACACAGTCGATTCTCATCATCATAGAATTTACAGTGCAGAAGGAGGCCATTCGGCCCATCGGGTCTGCACCGGCTCTTGGAAAGAGCACCCTACCCAAGGTCAACACTGCCACCCTATCCCCATAACCCAGTAACCCCACCCAACACTAAGGGCAATTTTGGACACTAAGGGCAATTTATCATGGCCAATCCACCTAACCTGCACATCTTTGGACTGTGGGAGGAAACCGGAGCACCCGGAGGAAACTCACGCAGACACGGGGAGGATGTGCAGACTCCACACAGACAGTGACCCAAGCCGGAATCGAACCTGGGACCCTGGAGCTGTGAAGCATTTGTGCTATCCACAAGGCTACCGTGCTGCCCCTACATGAAAAATGGTACGGGATTGGTTGGGTCCGTGATTGACACTCGGGAGGTTGACAAGTTGTATCTGCACACTCTCCAGACACACACTTATCAAAGCCAAAAAGATGGCACTTATTGTGCTGGAGCGTGCCCATACAGCTAATGGGTTGGCTGGTGCCAGCGGGCACCCAGGTGGGTGCCCTGGAGGGGACACCTATACGACCGCTGACACTAGGTTTAAAGTGGGCCATTAGCGGTGTGCGCAGCTGTATGGCTGCCTTGCCGGCCACGGCAATGTGCTCCGCGTCTGTCCACCCCGACCCCACCCCTCATTACTCTCCCCGGCCCTAGCCGATGCCCCCGGCCAGCGGCACGACTGTCGGCAAACGATGGCGATGTTGGCCACTGTACACCCTTTCTCTCCTCAGAAGCCACCACGCCAGGTTCATGATTTTTGAAAGCTGAAGTGAACCACGCCGTCAGGAACTTGGCCCATTGGAGGCGGAGAATCGTGTGTGGGTCCACCCATGATATGCAAATGGTGTTTAAAGTACGCGCCGAGTGAAATGCAATGACACCATTTTTGAGGTGACGGAGAATCACGATTTGGCATCAAACCAGCGCCTGCCGCGATTTTGGCGTTGGAAGCTATTCTCCGCCTGCTCACACTGTCCGATTTTGGCAGCTGCTAACAGAGAATCCCACCCATTGACTTTTGGGTGAAGCATATGGTGTGTAGTGCTGCAATTGTAGAGAAGATGCGTAGAAAGATCAGTTCAGTCCATAAAAGGACCATTCAGGAGTCTGGTAACAGCGGGGAAGAAGATGTTTTTGAATCTGTTGGTTCATGTTCTCAGACTTTTGTATTTTCTGTCCGATGGAAGAGGTTGGAAGAGAGAATAACCCGGGTGGCCGGGGACTTTGATTATTCTGCCCGCTTTCCCAAGGCAGCGGGAGGTGTAGACAGAGTCAATGGATTGTAGGTGGGCTCATGTGATGGACTGGGCTGTGTTCACGACTCTGCTGTTTCTTACAGTTGGTGGGGATCGCATCTCCAGCGACTCTGATAAGCCCGTTGCTATTTTATGCTCTAATAAGCCTTGATTGGCAGTAAGCGGAAACACTGATGTCATTTATCCAGAAGAAGCATTGCAGCAACGTGCCTGGTCCTTGAGAAGATTGCACCCCCAGTCAGAAGGGTGTTCTGATGGAGGTGTCCACCCACTCCCGCCCAAGATCAAGGTTTGTAAATTTTTCGGTTTACCACCCTGATCTATCTGGTGCCTGCCAGCCTACTTAATTGAGGCTGGGGGGAGGGGGGAATAGGCTCTTAAGTGGCCAATTAAGGGCCTTAATTGGGGGCTAGTATGGGATTCCCGTCCGTGACCCTGCCTGACCCACTGTAAAAGTACTTCCAGATGGGGAAGGCAGGATCCTGGAGGGAATCCCGTCCATGCAATTTAATGCTCCCACCTGCTCAAAACCTGCCGGGGAATGTAAAGTTCAGGCCCTAGTCAATGGCTCCTAAATTCGAGTTCATGATCCTCCTGGAACAGGACAGGAAATAAAATTGAGTGAGGTAGTCGAAGGTAGCTTTAAACCTCAAGGCGGCGACAGCAAGATGAAAAGCTTCAGAGGGTATTTCGATGATTTGATGCTGCAGGGTTTAAATGATCCAAAGTGCTTTCTTTTCACTAGAACCACTTTACTACAACAGACGCTACTTTTGGACGGTCTGGCATTCGTCAGTAGCAGGATGACAGACGGTCACAAGTGCCCTTCTGATTGGAAAAACAAATTGTTATTGTTAGAAGGGAGGCAAGAACAATGTGAGACGAGTATCTGTCTACAATATTATCTATTGTCTTTGTGAGTGCACTGGGAGCTTTTATAATTTGATGAAATATAATCAAATGTAGTCCCCTGATAGGATTATTCAGTATTAAGCTTTGCTAGATTGCAGATTTTTCACTCTGGGTTTATTTCTCTTGTGTTGAGATTAGCAAAAGAAAATATGAACCCAGGTAGTATTTACATTTGCCACTCAGTTGTCTTTCGGTTCCATAGAGTGCATCAGAAAGTGCAAAGACACAGAAAAAGTTTGTGTCCAGAAGTGAAAATGCTGGAAAATCTCAGCAGGTCTGGCAGCATCTGGAGGGAGAGGAAAAGAGCCAACGTTTCGAGTCCAGATGACCCTTTGACTCTTTTGGTTATTTCTTATTGATGGGGGAAGCTACAAACGAGTATATGTGCTGTGGCAGCCTCAGCAGTGTGAGTCCTAACAAGGGCCGAGAATTGACAGGAGCTTGGCCTTCGGGCAGGAGACCCTGAGGGTGTCCAGCCCATCTGACACCACCTCCCTCCCCATGAGCGACAGACCTCTAGCCCCACACACTGAAGCACTGCATCACCCATGCAACCCGAAAGAAGGCCCCGCCCCTCAAGGTCCAGACCCCCCCAGGGGATGCTCGGCAAGGCTATCTCAGGCAACAGGGCCGTCTCAACCTCAGCTGTAGATCCTGGGGACACACCGCGATGCAGCAGGAGGATGAGGGAGAATAAGAAACTATAGGCACCTGATGGCAAATGTGAAACTAGGTACTAGTAGAGAGAAGTCTTGTATTAATTCTGCACTTGTATTTAAAATCACTTTTGTTCGCCCATACAGAGATCCATCTGTTATGTCATGGTGGCATGCTCCCCAAACTCAGCGCTTCCTCCCTGTGGAGGAAGTAGCAGCTGACATTTGTCATCCAGCATCTCTGAACTCCACGATAACCTTGTTTATTAGCAGGTCGGGTTCAGCTCTCTGCCAGGTAGGAGTCAGATATATCGCTGAGTATAAGAGGAGCATCGCTCTGTCCCCACTGCAAGTCGCCATCATTCTCCTGAAACATACGACCAATTGCTTTACCTCCTGTTCATGAATGTAGCCACCAGCAGGATGACCTCCCACAGGCACTTCAGTAGTGAGTGGATATCAGGCACCATGGTGTGAGAGGTCTTCACAACCTAGTCCTAGTCATTCCCAAACCAAAAGACAATTAGGACATCCCTAGCACTTTGCCCGATGAGAGTCCTGGTCATCACCAGGGTCCTCCTTAGTCTCCTCCCTGTCCCAGGAGATGTACCTCCTCCATGCCCTTCCGGTCCATCTGCTTGCCCTGCCAAAGTGCCAGATTGTGCAGTATGCAGCAGACCACTATGATGTGTGACACCCTCATGGAGCTGTATTCGAGAGCTCCCTCCGGAGGTAGGGAGTTCTACATCAGAACACCTTTAGCCGATAGTGTCTCCTCTGAGACTCCGCCATCTGTGGCCCTGCTCCCGGATGATCAGTGGGCCCTGCCTCCCAATCCTCTGCAGGGCGCTGGTTCTGGCCGCGTGCAGCGGCACTGCGATGTCTCTGCTGCTGCTGGTTGATCGCAATCAACAGAACTGTCAGCTGGACTGGTTCCATGATCAAATCAAAAACTGAAAGGAAGTGAACATCAAAGTGAGGGATGAGAAGTCCTGACAATTCCCTGACCCTCAGCCCTCTCAGGATCTGGGATATCCACTTATGCACATCCCCCTATGTGAGTACTTTTCCAATGAGCCTGTAACACAATAGCCTCTTCCCCATGGTTTCCCCTCTCAACTCCACATGAATGAAGTGCTTTGGACCTTGAGAGTCCAACCGTCCCTAACCACCCCCTCCCCATCCAAGCGCGAGGTGTTAGGGCAGTCGAGTACATTCAATGGACCAGTGTTCTAAGCTCACAGGGGACCCAGATGATGCCCTCTGTCATTTCCTTGAACGGGGTGAGTGATGAGATACTTCACCATAATGCCTTGCATTTCCAGCCACATGAGATGTGAGTATGAGCCTTGAAGTTCAATGCTTGAGGAAACACTTCCCACTATTTTGAGCAACACAAATAACCAAGTTATTTGGTTGCCTTAACCAAAAAGCAAATCACAAATGAAACTTAAAACATCAAGCCAAAATGTGAGGGCAACGCATCCCAAGAGTTAAAAATTGGGTGTCAATCAGTGGCACACTCATGCATTGCAATACAGTACTGACTTAATTGACACAATTGACTCAAGGAAGGATCAAGGACCCGATTGGGCACCTTGTGACAGGCGAGGCACACCTGATTCGTATGAAGACTGCAATTAGCACGTTAACTTCATCTTTAGAGGGCATCTTCATTCCCCCAGATCACATGGGCTGCAGATTAAACAAACCTGCCAACTGGAACAGCCAGCCATCCAGACACAATGCATGACAGCCTGGCTTCCATAACCAGTGGCAAGAGCCCTCTGGAAGTTCAAGATGCTGCCAGAGTGTGAGGATTCATTCTTACTGCAGCTGTCCTCCCCCCCCCCCCCCCCCCCCCACCCCCGTGTGAGGGTCTTCAGGCCGCCTGAGGCTGGAAAACATCCCCACTCTGCCCATTCTGCCTGTTCTCTCTTATGACCCCACCAAAGAAGCTCACAGTCGCCTCCAGTGCTGACCCTATGGATTCACCTGCTCCCACCCACTTTCCAGCTGCGTTTCCGATTCGTACTGAATTTTCTGCCCATGTCACCATCGCACTGACGGTTTATGCTGTTGCTTGTTCTGGTGAGTGTGCTTAACACTCAATTGGCTCTGTTTTATTCCTTAGCTCTAGAGTCGCCAGGTATCCTTATGATACCACCACGAGGTTCAAGTTCAAGTTCAGATCAATGACTCAATACACCAGTTAGTAAGGTTCAATCAAACACATTTATTATTACACAGTAAATCGATACTCATGCAACTAATACTAATGGACTAAACTATTCCTACCACTATAAGCCAATACTTATCTTCGATAAGGGAACACACTGGATCAGGGAACAATGGCCTCTTGTTCTGTCCTGAGACTGTAGGCTTCCCAGTTGGTACGGGCTAAGGGGTCAGGACTGTCTATTCTCGTAGCGTGTGTTGGTTGGACACTTACTTATCGATGTAGCTGTTGGCCAGGCCTCTCCTTCTCACGTTCAAGTTCTTAGAGAGCTGCTGCAAAAGTGTTCTGCTGGGAGAGCTGGCTATGAGAGAGAGCTGGACTTGGGATCTGACCTTTATAGGTCACAGGGGCTTCGCGCCCATTTGGGCAGACCCTGTACCTGCTTGCAATCGATTCGATCTCATGCCAATCGATTGGTTTGAATTCCCCAATACTGGGGCTGTTTCCCGATCACTGGGCGGTTCTTGGGGCTGTTTGTAACTTATTGTCCGGGACTCCTGCTGGCGCCTAAGAGTCTGGCTTGACCTTTGTTATTCGCGATTGTGTCCATTGTGCCAGGGAATCACCGGGAATTGCTCAATTAGTATGCAAACTTGTTAGTTTCAGTGCTGTCTGGTTTCTCTGCAGACAGAATACACAGAGAGATTCTGCAGCCTGCTTGTCTTGCTGACATTGTCCAATTTTCCCTGCATGCATTTCAATTCTCCATTTTATGTTGGGAAGTGGCCAACTTCGGTGGCTACAATGCGGGTTCAGAATCGCCCCCAATGGGTGTACTAACTCTTGCAGGTGCTTCAATTCAAATCAAAACTGTTACCAATATGGAGTCAGCTTTGAATTATTGAAAGGACTACAATGCCCTTGAGAAGGTGGTAGTGAGCCTAATTTCTGAACAGCTGCAGTCAGTGTGACAAAGGTACTTCCCCAGGACCATTAGATAGGGGATTCCAGGATCTTGCCACTTTAGCCATTTGATGTAGTGAAATGTGTATTAGTTTCAGGCTGGCCTGGCACTGCTCCCGTTGAGATTCTTGACAAGTCCAAACTAGCTCGACTGAAGTGACATTTCTGTTATTCAATGTGTTAAAAATTATCTCAGGTATCACCGTGTGTTTGTGTTTGTAATCAGGTCTAAAGACAGTAAAGTTAATGGTTAAAATTAAGATAATTGTTACTTGCTTGTTAGTTCCACGTATTGTTCAATGTAGACATAAATACATGAGGGAGAGAGGAATCAAATGATAGGGTGATATGAGATAGAGTGGGAGGAGGGTCATGTGCAGCATTCGGTGGGGTGGCCTGTTTTTTTATGCTAGAAATGAGGGATATTTGAGCATTGGTTGCTGGGACTACTTCCATCATTCCTGCTGCTTTTCTGTGGATGTGATCAAACCGGTGATTCTGAGCTGGCGAGAGGAACACTCAGCGGAAGCTGGAGATGTTTTTCTTTATGTATGTAGGGACTGGATTCAGTTCCCTCACAAACATTCCAAATATTTGGCGCTGGGAGCAGGGGAACTCGTGTTTAGTAAAGGACTGGGCTCTGCTTTCAGTTTTGATCATAATGCTATCCCGACTTCAGTCTAACACGTACTGCGATGTTCTTTTCAACAATATTTCCCCTGAGGGTAAATTGCTGGTGAATGTATGCTAACCATGTGACACTGGATTCTGGGAGGGAGATAAGGTCATTAAAGACTGCACCGGAAGCTGTGAGAATAAAGCTAAAGTGGTTTCTATCAACAATAGTGAAATTAGAATTGCTTCTCTGACCATAAGCCTAGGAGCAGAAGAAGGCCACTCGGCCCATCGAGTCTGCTCTGCCATTCAATGAGGTCGTGGCGGATCTGATATCCCCCACGAGACCTACAGGGTGGGAATGCTTGTCTTCCCCGTGCTCCTTACGGAGTACACGCTCCCCTGCTAGGGGCAGGGTATCTCAATTAACCAATGTATTAAAGGTTGACCAGTAAGATACCAACCAGAATAAGAACCCGCAAGGTAGTGTACATATCATTTGTGTAAATAAAACTTTCCTTCTTATTTTACTCGATGTGGATCCCCGTGTCCTTTTAAAAAATATAACCAACAACTCCACTTTCCCGCCTTATCCCGGGAACCCTGATTACCTCACTGATTAAAAATCTGTCCGTCTCAGTCTTAAACATAGTTTTTATTTAAAAATATTTTTTATTCAAATTTTTCAGCTACAAATTTTCTCCCAACAATAAAATAAACAGAGTATAAAAATAAACAGAAAGAACACCCCCCCTCCCCCCATTACAAAGCAATAAATTAATAACAATACAAAAAAACAAGAAAGTAGCAAACAAACAGTCGCAAAAACAAACCCCCTTAACAGATCCCTAGCCCATCCCCTCCCGCCCACCCCCACCCCGGGTTGCTGCTGAGATTGACCACCCTCTAAGCCTCCGCCAAAAAATCTAGAAAGGGCTGCCACCGCCAGAAGAACCCTTGTACCGACCCCCTCAGGGCAAACTTGACCTTTTCCAGCCTGATGAACCCGGCCATGTCATTGATCCAGGCCTCCGAGCTCAGGGGCTTCGCATCCCTCCACTGCAAAAGAATCCTACTCCGGGCTACGAGAGACGCAAAGGCCAGAATGCCAGCCTCTCTCGCCTCCTGCAGTCCCGGCTCCGATGCTACCCCAAAGATCGCGAGCCTCCAGCCCGGTTCCACCCTGGAGCCGACCACCTTGGACAGGGTCCCCGCCACCCCCTTCCAGAACCCCTCCAACACTGGACACGCCCAGAACACGTGGGTATAGTTCGCCAGGCTCCCCGAACACCTCCCACATCTGTCCTCTCCCCCAAAGAACCGACTCATCCTGGCCCCAGTCATGTGAGCCCAATGCAGCACTTTCAGCTGAATTAAGCTGGGCCATGCGCAAGAAGAGGACGAATTCACCCTCCCCAGTGCGTCCACCCACGTCCCCTCATCGATCTCCTCCCCTAGCTCCACCTCCCACTTCGCTTTCAGCTCTTCCACCGAGGCCTCCTCCTCCTCCTGCATCAACTGATAAATTGCCGAGATCCTACCCTCACCGACCCACGTCCCCGAGAGCACCCTATCCTGCACCCCCTAGGCGGCAGTAGCGAGAACTCCGCCACCTGCCGCTTAACAAACGCCCTAATCTGCATATACCTAAAATTGTTCCCAGGGGGAGACCCCACTTCCCCTCCCACTCCTCTAAAGTCACAAACTTCCCGTCGAGGAAAAGGTCCCCCATCCGCCTGATGCCTGCCCTATGCCAACTCAAAAACCCACAATCTATTCTCCCTGGTGCAAACCGGTGATTGCCCCGTATCAGGGTACAAACTGAGGCCTTCACTTCCCCCCTATGCCGCCTCCACTGTCCCCAAATTTTGAGGGAAGCCACCACTACTGGACTCGTAGAATACCTTGCCGGGGGGAGTGGGAGCAGGGCTGTCACCAGCGCCTCCAAAGTCGTGCCCACACAGGACGGCGCCTCCATCCTCTTCCATGCGGCACCCTCCCCCCTCCATCACCCACCTACGGATCATTGCCACATTTGCAGCCCAGTAGTATCCACACAAGTTGGGCAACGCCAACCCACCTACCTCCCTGCCTCGTTCCAGGAATACCCTCCTCACCCTCGGGGTCTTGCACGCCCACACGAACCCCAGAATACTCATGTTAACCCTCCTAAAAAAAGCCTTCGGGATCAATATGGGGAGGCACTGGAAGAGAAACAAGAACCTCGGGAGCACCGTCATCTTAACTGACCAGACCCTACCCGCCAAAGAGAGTGGCAACGCGTCCCACCTCCTGAACTCCTCCTCAATCTGTTCCACCAACCTCGAAAAATTTAGCCTATGCAGGGCCCCCCAGCTCCTAGCTATCTGGACCCCAAGATATCTAAAGCTCCTCTCCGCCCACTTCAACGGGAGCTCCCCTATCTCCCTCTCCTGGTCCCCCTGGTGCAGCACGAACAGCTCACTCTTCCCCACGTTGGGCTTGTAGCCCGAAAAATCCCCAAACTCCCCAAGTATCTTCAGCACCTCTGGCACCCCCCCCCCCCCCCGCCGGATCCGCAATGTACAGCAGTAAATCATCCGCGTACAGCGACAACCGGTGCTCCTCCCCCCCCCCCCCCCCCTGCACAATCCGCCTCCAGTTCTTCGAGTCCCTCAGTGCCATGGCCAAGGGCTCAATCGCTAACGCGAAGAGCAGGGGAGACAAGGGGCACCCCTGCCTCGTCCCCCGGGACAGCCGAAAGTCTTCCGACCTCCTCCCATTTGTCACCAGGCTCGCTACCGGGGCACGATACAGCAGCCTCACCCAGCTAATGAATCCCTCACCAAACCCAAACCTCCGCAGCACCTCCCACAGGTAGCTCCACTCCACTCTATTGAAAGCTTTCTCCGCATCCATCGATGCTACTATTTCCGCCTCCCCATCCGCCGACGCCACCATCAGAACATTGAGCAGCCGCCGCACATCAACATTCAGCTGCCTCCCCTTCACAAACCCCGCTTGGTCCTCATGTATAACCATCAGAACCACATCTCCCACCCTCCTGGACAGTATCTTAGCCAACAACTTTGCGTCCACGTTGAGGAGCAAGATCGGCCTATAAGACCCACATTGGAGGGGGTCCTTATCCCGCTTCAGGATTAGTGAGATTATTGCTCTAGACATCGTCGGGGGCAAAGCCCCCCCCCCCCCCCCCCCCCTCGCCTCAGTCAGGGTCCTCACTAGCAGCGGGCCCAGCAGATCTGAGAATTTCTTGTAAAACTCCACCGGGAACCCATCAGGCCCCAGTGCTTTCCTGGTCTGCATGCTCCCCAGCGCCTCCCATCAGCTCCTCCAACTCAATTGGGGCCCCAAGACCCTCCACCCGCTCATCCTCCACTCTTGGGAACTCCAGCTTATCCAGAAAGCGGTCCACCCTGCCCACCTCCCTCGGGGGCACCGCCCGGTACAGCCCCTCATAAAAGGATCTGAACATTCCATTAATGTCCCTGCGGCTCCGCACCAAGTTCCCTCCTGCATCTGTGACTCCCCCTATCTCTCTCGCTGCCTCCTGCTTCCGGAGCTGGTGGGCCAGCATCCAACTTGCATTCTCCCCATACTCATATACCGCCTACTGCGCCTCCGCCTTCTGGGTGGTCAGTATATCAAACTCCGCTTGGAGACTGCGACGCTTCCTCAAAAGTCCCTCCTCCGGGACATCTGCATACCTCCTGTCCACCCTTACCATTTCTTCCACCAGCCTCTCCCTCTCAACCCTCTCCCCCCTCTCCCTGTGCGCCCGAATGGATATCAGCTCCCCTCTAACCACTGCCTTTAGCGCTTCCCAAACCACCCCAACTTGCCCCTCCCTGTTGTCATTGGCTTCTAAATACCCCTCTATGCTCCTACGGACCCGCCCACATACTTGCTCCTCTGCCAGCAGTCCCACATCAAACCTCCACAGCGGGCGCTGATCCTTCCCCTCCCCCAGCACCAGGTCCACCGAGTGTGGGGCATGGTCAGATATGGCTATCGCCGAATACTCCGCCCCCACCACTCTCAGGATTAGCGCCCTGCTGAGGACAAAAAGTCAATCCGGAAATAGGCCTGTGGACATGGGAGAAAAAGGAAAACTCCCTACCTCCCGGCCTCAAAAACCTCCAAAGGTCTACCTCTCCCATCTGATCCATGAACCCCCTCAGCACTGAGGCCGCCGCCGGCCTCTTACCCGTCCTTGACCTCGAACGATCCAGGGCTGGGTCCAACACAGTGTTAAAATCCCCTCCCAAGATCAAGCCCCCCGTCTCCAGGTCCGGGATCCGGCTCAACATTCGCCGCATGAAGCCCGCATCGTCCCAGTTGGGGGCGTACACATTAACCAGAACCACCCGCTCCCCTTGAAGCCTACCACTCACCATTACATATCTACCTGCGCTGTCCGCCACCACACTCGACGCCACAAACGACAAGCTCTTGCCGACTAAAATCGTCACCCCTCGATTCTTCGCATCTAGCCCAGAGTGAAACACCTGTCCCACCCAGCCTCGTCTCAGCCTCACCTGATCCGCCACCTTAAGGTGCGTCTCCTGGAGCATAGCCACGTTCGCACCCAGCCCCTTCAGATGCGCCAAGACCCGGGACCGTTTCACTGGCCCATTCAGCCCCCTCACGTTCCATGTGACCAGCCGGATCTGGGGTGTCTTCCCCCTCCCTCTGCGCCGGTCAGCCATAGCTCTCCCTCGGCTCACCACGTGCCCGCAGAACACCCCAGGCCCGTTCCCCACGGTGGCAGACCCCCCTCCCAACCCCCCCCCCCCCCCCCCCCCACCAGCAGTTCCCCTTCGGCCCCTGCAGCAGCAACCCGGTACCCCCCCCCATTCCCCTCCCCCAAGCCCCCCCAAGCTAGGGCCCCCCCTAGCTGCGTAACCCCTTCCATTGTACTTCCGTAAGTCAGCCGACTCCTGCTGACCCCGGCTGCTCCCGCCATCCCAACGACCACCCCCCCCCCAATGCAACACAACCACCACTCGCCCCCCCACCCAGTGCCGGCCCCGCTCACTGCTCCTCCAGCGCGGGAGGAAAGCCCGCACTTCCATCCCAAACCCCGCCCCCCCCGACCCAACACGCGGGAAAAGACGGGCACATGACCCAACAGGACCGCGAACCGCTCCCCAACCCTCCACCATTGGAAAAAAAAACCGAAAAAGCCAAGTAAACAAACAGTCCCAAAAAGCGAAAAAGCCTAACAGCAAAAAGGCATCATCAAATACAACCAATAAAAGCGAAAGGATACCAAGGAGGATAAAGCCTCTGGACTATGTACATCATTCCCCAGCCCCCAGTCCTCAGTTCGAGTCCAGCTTCTCTGCCTGGACAAAAGCCCAGGCCTCCCCCGGAGAGTTGAAGTAGAGCTGGCGGTCTTTATACGTGACCCAGAGGCTGTGCCGGCTGTAACAAGCCAAACTTCACTCCCTTCTTGTGAAGAACTGCCTTCTTCCGATTAAAACCAGCCCTTCTCTTTGCCACCTCCGCACTCCAGTCCTGATAGATCCTGATCTCCGTGTTCTCCCACTTACTACTCCTCTCCTTCTTCGCCCATCTCAGCTCACACTCACGGTCGTTGAAGCGGTGGAAACGGACCAGCACCGCCCGAGGCGGCTCGTTTGGCCTGGGTTTCCTCAATAGCACTTGATGGGCACCCTCCAGCTCCAAGGGTCCCTGGAATGACCCCGCACCCATTAGCGAGTTCAGCATCATAGCCACATAGGCCCCCAAATCCGAACCTTCCAGCCCCTCCGGGAGGCCCAGAATCCACAGGTTTTTCTGACGGGAGCGGTTCTCCATCTCCTCCATCCTCGCTGACCACTTCTTGTGGAGCGCCTCGTGCAACTCCAACCTCACTGCCAGGCCCAGGAGTTCGTCCTCACTCTCTGAGGCCTTTTGCCGTAGCTCTCGGATCTCCGCAGCCTGAGCCGTCTAAGTCGCCGTGAGCTTGTCCACGCTCCAGGATCTCAGCCTTCAGCTCTCTGAAGCAGCGCTGAAGCAGCTCCTGCTGCTCCCGCGCCCACTGCTGCCACGCTGCTGGTTCCCCGCCCGCCGCCATCTTGCTTTTCCTGCCTCGCACCTTTCTCTGCTCCAAAGCCGATTTTTTGACCGCTCCGCTCCTGGTCCAGTCCATCCACCGGCAGATAACCTTAGTGGAAGTGTTCCCACATGGGGAAAAGTCCAACCAGCACTGCTACGGCCCCTTAAAAGAGCCCAAAAGACCAAAAATAGCGGGAGCTACCGAATGTGCGGCTTAGCTCCGCATCACCGCAACCAGAAGTGAGTCTTAAACATAGTTAATGACCCAGCCTCTACAACTCTCTGCGGTAAAGAATTCCACAGAATCACTATCCTCTGAGAGACATAATTCCTCCTCATCTCTGTCTTAAATGACCTCCTGACTCTGGGATTATGCCCTCTGGTTCTAGACTCTCCCACAAGGGGAAACAACCTATCAGCATCTACCCTGTCAAACCTCCTGAGAAACCTGTCTGTCTCAATAAGGTTACCTCTCATTCTTTTAAACATCGATGAGTACAGGCCCAACCTACTCAACCTTTCCTCATAAGAAAATCCCTCCACACCCGGAATCAATCTTGTGAAACTTCTCTGAGCTGCGTCCAATGCCAGTATATTTTTCCTTCGATAAAGGGACAAAAATTGCTAACTGTATTCCAGGTGTGGTCTAATTAATGCCTTGTATAGATTTAGCAGGACATTCCTATTTTTATACTTCATTCCCTTCAAAATAAAGGCTAACATTACATTTGCCTTCCCAATTACCCGCTGAACTTGCATGCTGTCCTTTTGTGATTTATAAACAATGACCCCCAATCCACTCTGTGCTGCAGCTTTCTGCAGTCTTTCTCCTTTTAAATAATATTCAGCTCCTTTATTCTTCCGACCAAAGTGCATAACTTCACATTTTCCGACATCATGTTCTATCTGCCAAGTTTTTTCCCATTCACCTAACTTGGGTGGCATGGTAGCACAGTGGTTAGCACTGTTGCTTCACAGCTCCAGGGTCCCAGATTCGATTCCCGGCTTGGGTCACTGTCTGTGCGGAGTCTACACGTTCTCCCCGTGTCTGCGGGGGTTTCCTCCGGGTGCACCGGTTTCCTGTCATAAGTCCCAAAAGACGTGCTGATAGGTGAATTGGACATCCTGAATTCTCCCTCTGTGTACCCGGACAGGCTCCGGAGTGTGGCAACTGGGGGCTTTTCACAGTAACTTTATTGCAGTGTTAATGTAAACCTACTTGTGGCAATAATAAAGATTGTTATAAACTGGCTTTATTTCTCTGTGGACTCTTTGGGTCATCCTCACCACTTGCCATCCCACCTCTTTGCAGAATAATGGAATATATTGAAAATCCTACACCTCTATGCATGGTCTGTCAACTTTTTCAATTATAAATAACCATGTACACATTTATAATGGGCACGATTTAACAAAAGAAATAGTCCCTTTGTGGGTGGTTTAGGCTTGTCGCGCTATTGAATGGGGCTCTGTTATTTCTTCAGGCCTCGATGGGGAAGGCCCCACCAAAGTTGCACTTACATTCATTTCCTGCACTGAGGAGTACCGCTCACCAGTGTATGAAGAGATTGGGTCGCCATTTTAAAAGGTGCCTCGATCTCTCAATGTGACCCCGACCCCCAACCCCAACTTTCTTGTTGGGAGGTTCTTGGCGCCCCTTGCACCCCACTTCATAAGGGCGGGGCCCGATCCCCGGCATGTGCAAAACACCACCTTGGCAGTGCCAGCCTGGCACTATAGAATCATAGAATCCCTACAGTGCAGAAGGAGGCCATTTAGCCCATCAAGTCTGCACAGACCCTCTGAAAGAGTATCTTACCTTGGTCCGCTTCCCCACCCTATCCCCGTAACCCCACCTAACCTTCACATCTTTGGACTGTGGGAGGAAACTGGAGCACCCGGTGGAAACCCACGCAGACACGGGAAGAACGTGCAAACTCCACACCGGCAGTCACTCAAGGCTGGAATTGAACCGAGGCCCCGGGCGCTGTGAGGCAGCAGAGCTAACCACTGTGCTGCCCATGACAGTGCCCCTGCCATCCTGGCAGTGCCACCCAGGCGAGATCCAGATTAACGTATTTAAATGAGTGTAAATATGTCTACACTGGATTCTTCGAAGCCTGGGAATGGACGGCCGGGCTTGGGAAACCTTGCCATGGTGTTGGTTAGCACTGGTCCACACAAATGTGGGCCAGGCGTAATGGCACCTCGGGGATCGCCCAGGCCATTGGAGGCCCCTGGTGGTCAGGCTCTGGGCAGGTTGGTACCCTGGCACTGCCACTGGCACCCAGGACCTTGGCACTGCAGGGTCTGGAATACCCTTCCTGCACTGGCAAACGCCCCTTCATACGCATTTGAAACAGGACTTTGTTTTTTTTTCTCCGTTAAATCGTGCCCACAGTAAACAATCCTATCAGTTTGGTCAATGCCACAGTTCACTTTATTGCAAGTAAGGGTTCAACAATGCTGACCTGCATTTGGATAGTACCTCTAAAGCAGTAAAATGTCCCAAGGTTCTTCACAGGAGCGTAATGGCTTAATGAAGGAGGTATTGGCCAGTAAGGTAGGCTTTAAGGAAGATCTGAAAGGAGGAGTGTGAACTGAAGAGATTTAAAGAGAGAATCCCAGAGCTTAAGATCCAGATGCTCACGGTACAGCCTACAGTGGTGGGGAAGAGGAAATTAGGAATGTCCAAGAATTGGAGGAGCACAGAGATATCAGAGGGTTGTAGGACTTGAGGAGGTTACAGGGATACTGCATAGCGAGGTCATGGAGGGCCAACCAATGCTGGTAAAGGAGTGTAGGAGGGAATGGATGAACAGAATGTAATGTGAGATAGGATGCAGTGCTATAGTCTCAGATGAGCTCAGATTTAAGGAGATAGTTTTCACCTGCAACTATGGTCCTGGGTGCTGTGCAATGAAGGAGTATATAGAATGTACCTGAATTTGCAATGTGCAGCCTGCCGCCTCGCTTTATTTGACTATATTTGTTTTGGCTTCAGTCCTACCCCTCACACTGGTATTGTCCTTAACAAAGTTACCAACAACATTTGAAGTAACCAGTATGTCTCAGCTCCAGCACAACACAAGCAGAAGCTACCCAATGCCTAAGTGCTGCAGTAGAAGCTCAGACGGAAGTCATGAAATCTCAGCTTGTTGTCAACTCTGCTGCCCAACATAGCTGCAGATACCAATGCGCAAAGAGGCATGAATAGTCACAACACCCCAGCGATCTGTGCTCCAGCGGGTATACTTGGACGGCTGAGGCACCGCCCCGGGCAAACAGCATGTAAATGGTTAAGTGCAGACATGGAATTGATACTTTCACCCGGATAAATTTTTTAAATAAATTTTTAAATCAATGGAAGTGTGTGAAAGAAAGGCAAGTCCTGGCTTAATAATAATAATCTTTATTAGTGGGACAAGTACACTTACATGGAGATACCGTTACCTGGTCATAAAACAGGATGACAGCAGACACCCTCCAGCTGCTGCCACCCTGTTGCCTGTGATTTTGCTCTTCCTGGCTCCAGCACAATCACAGTATCTTCCTTAACCTCCTATCTCAGCTTTCTCCCTCTTTGGTACTGATCTCACAGTCACATCTCTCTCTAGAATCAGCACACCTCGAACAATAATCTCTCCTTTCATGCCCACATGAACACCAATCGGGCTACCCATCTCATTATTTCCTGTTTTCTTGTGGTCCTATTCACTACAAAACTCCAAACACAGAATCTAATCCATCACCCATACCATCAACCTCCAAACCGAAAATACCGCGGAAACCAATCCATCATCTGTACCATCAACTTCCATCCCTAAAATACCGCGGAAACCAATCCATCACCCATACCATCAACTTCCATCCCTAAAATACCGCGGAAACCAATCCATCATCTGTACCATCAACTTCCTTCCCTAAAATACCGCATGTTAGGAACACGATTCTGCGCTTGCGCACAGATGAGCGGGCACACTTGCGCAGTGCGCCCGCATTTTTTTAATGGTCGCAGCCGTCATTTTGAAGGCCGCTCGCAGCCGGCACTGTGAAAATCCAGCTGCTGTGGCTGCTCCGCGCGAATTTGTGCAATCGGGGGTGCCGCGACGAACGGCTCCGCGACCCTCCCGACACCGGCCCGCGACCCACCCACGGGTCGCAACCCCGACTTTGAAAATGCCTGACCCTATACATTCAAATAAGAAAACACCAGTGGTGGTGTCAGTGAAAATACTGGGTATTCTGGTGGTGGTGATGTGTTGAACAGTCACACAAATGGCAGCTCTCCTCAAGAAACTTAAACTTTGGCCTTTCAAACCTAGAAATCGACCACTAAACCGACAAATAAAAACCCTACCCTTATCCGAAACAAAACAAACAGCCATCCGAAAGAAAAATGCCCTCAAATCCGCCATGGAACAGAAAAGACAGTGGGAATGGTAAGAGCCAGGAGAGAAGGACACAGACAGCGGACACAAGGAGTGAAGCTGAACAGAGCTGGGCTGGGATCGGCAGCTGGAGCGGTGCCAGAATTAGTCCTGGGAGCGGCCCGTTCACACCGTCGCATTTTATGACGGCGTGGACACTCTGCCGCAGGATTGGAGAATCCCTCCCTCTCTTCCTCAAGCAGAGTGGAAGGAGAATCTTTGAATATTTTTAAGGCAGAATTAGAACAAATCCTCGATTAATAAGGGGGTGAAAGGCTGTGGGCAGGAATGTGGGGTTGAGGTTACAACCAGATTAGCCATGATCTTATTGAATGGAGCAGCAGGCTCGAGGTGCCAAGTGGCCCACTCCTGCTCCTTGTTCATGGGTGGGATCCGCCATCTTGCTGCATCCGTTTTCCGGTGCGGCGCGTCTCCGCCAGCAGCGGGACTCTCCGTCCGGTAGCTGACCCGTGGAGTTTCCCATTGTGGGCACCCCCACACTGTTGAGAAATTCTCAGGCGTGAGTGCATTGCCGGCGAAACGGAGGTTCCCACCGACTGAGAATCCAGCCCCACACGTTTCTGTAAAATCTTGTCTCGGAGTCAGGAAGTCGTGAATTCAAGTCTTATTCCAGTATGCAAAGGTTTTGCCTGTCACCCCAGTGAGTCACTCCAGGGAGTGCTGCACTGTTGGAGGTGCCATTTTCATATGAGGTATTAAACCAGGGCTCTGTCTGCCTTGTCAGTTGGGTAAGAAAAGATCCCATTTCAAAGAAGAATAGGGGAGTTAAGCCTGGTCTTATGGCCAATATTTATCCTTCAGTCAGTGTCACAAAAAGAGATGATCTTGTCGACATCACATTGCTGTTTGAGGGACTTTGCTGTGACCAATTGGCTGCAGCGTTTCCTTCATTACATTAATGACTATACTTCAAAAATATTTAATTGTCTGGAAGTGTTTTCCAACCCCTGAGGTTGTGAATGAAACTATATAAATGGAAGCCTTTCTTTCTTATATTTCCTTTAATGTTTTACTTGCCTGATTTGGAACTAATGTTCCCTTGTTAGTACAGAATGTATAAATGTATTGGAGCGAAAAGGAATAGGGTGTAACTCATTCTGAAAAAGAGTGCTAGAGGCATGAGAGCGAAGCTTACACTCTCCACCCAGCTTCAATTCATAATGATCCCATTGAAAATAGAGAATATCACAACCTTTTGTGGAGCAAAGGAACTCCAGCCAATACCGAGGCGATAAAGGAAGCATGTTGTCGTTAACTTTCATGGTTATATAGTGGACCATATATGGCGCACTCCACACTGTGGAAGGAATCACAATTATAAATAACATCTCACGATGTGAGTATACTCTATTTGGAATCACCTAGGTTCCCCTTGGATACTCACACTTTATAAATAGTGCACCGTGCACTAGATGATTTCATATAGTAATTAGCTCTCGGTGACACCAATATGACCAGATGTAATGATATCAGCAGATATGAAACAAACCTCTTCAAACTATATTTCAATGTTACGTGGTGTGCACAAGAAGGACACTTGTGTCAAAGGACAAATCTTCTAATTAGTTCCACGGACCATGAAAATGCTGACCAAGCGAGTACATCTGTCAGCACGTAACATTAAACAGCTTCATGACATCAGTTGTGGATCAAGTGGACGCAATGTTTGCACTGAAAATCTGAATGGTCATTCTACAGTTCAGTTGTGTCGAGAATTGTCAGCACACACATTGTAACGGTTGTTGGAATTATTATAACCCCAGGTAGTAAAGAGGAACTGTTCTTCATTCTCTTTATTTTCATGACTTCATGACAAAGAACATTATCAATTAGTATCTGCTAAAAGTACGCCTTTAGTGAGCTGTTATTAACCATAGCAGAAAATGCTAGTGGGGAGGGGGATGCCGCTGGATTCTTTTCATCAGCCTGTTTATCTTGTGCAAACACTAACCTTTGTTTTGATTGCAGATTTAGACTGCGTAAGGTTCAGAAATAAACTGGGTAAAACTGGATAATACAAGAGATATTTACCACAAAAGTATTTTAGTGCAATGTTTACGACGTGCTTTTCAGTGAATGGTGAAAGACTGTCCTTTTAAGATTCACTGTTGTTTAGAACTTCTGTTCAAACATATGACAGTGTGAATCATATCAAAGAGACAGCATTGATGGTTACAAGCACATGGTTATTTAACACACAAAAGAAGAGTCCCTTTATGGGCGCGTACATGGGGATGTTTCTCGCCGCCTGCAGGCCGGGAACAACCCTGTGATCTAAGGGGCCTCGGTCGGGTATGACTTGTCGAGGTCCCACTTCCCCAATTTCCTGCACTGATTAGCTCAGCTCGCCAGTGCAGGAAGATGACTCGTGGGTCAGGGTGTTTTCGACCTGATTTTTCAACCCTCCCCTAGGGCCTCCGGTTCCCCCCACTGCCCGAACTTACCTCATAGAGGGTCCTCGAGCCCCCCCCCCCCCCCCCCCCCCCCCCAACTCTTAAGGGCAGGTCACCCCCGGGCCTCATCCCTGGTCCGGGAAGCCTGCACCCGGACACCCTGGCAGAATTGCAGGAATTTAGAGAGTGAATTTAAAAGAGTTTGTCTCAAGCAATTAACCCTTGCAAAGTAGTATCTTATCTCTAACACCACTTTTCTCTCCAAAGTCCATGAA
The DNA here is from genome assembly GCF_902713615.1 of Scyliorhinus canicula. Taxonomy (NCBI): domain Eukaryota; kingdom Metazoa; phylum Chordata; class Chondrichthyes; order Carcharhiniformes; family Scyliorhinidae; genus Scyliorhinus; species Scyliorhinus canicula. Next base: position 105,337,844 of record NC_052156.1, on the reverse strand, counting down.
TGTATTGTCCACTCTTATATAAAAGCTCAGGAGGCCCGAGAAGGTAAATCCAAAAGAAGTTTAATTCTGCAACTAAAGTAAAGGCCGACAAGGCTTGCAGCTCCAAATTCCCAAATGGGACGACCGTTCTAGCCGGGCCCAGTCCAGGCGGCTTTTATGAGGTGATTTCCATGAGCCCCAGCTGATGGGCCACCACACACTAGCGGGGGGAGCTCATATTCCACCCGTCCCACGGGGAGATCAATTGGGGTGCCCCTGTGGGTCTCGTGAGGGGCTATTACACCTCCCAAATCTATTCCCATTTTGTTCAAGAGCTCCATGTTTTAATTCTTCCAGTCAGGTTTCAGCTGTGCCACAGAACCAAAACAGTTCTTGTCAAAGTCACCAATGACATCCTATGTGGCTGTGACAAAGGTAAATTTTCTCCCCTCGTCCTTTTTGATCTGTCTGCGGCCCTTTCCCCAGTTGACTGCACCATCCTCCTCCAACTCCTCTCCACTGTCATCCAAATGGGTGGGACTGCAGGGTCATGGTTCCAGTCTTATCTCTTTAATCATAGGCAGTGAAACACTGGCAACTGCTTCTCTTCCTGATCCCACACCATTATATCTGATGAACCCCCAGTTCAATCCTTGACTCCTCTCCTATTTCTCATCTATCTGCTGCCCTAAGTGCCATCATCTGAAAGCACAGTGTTAGTTTCCACAAGTACACTAATGGCGCCCAGCTCTATCTCACACCACCTCTCTTGACTCCACCATTATCAGGCTGCTTAACCATAGAAACATAGAAACTAGGAGCAGGAGGAGGCCATTTGGCCCTTCGAGCCTCTGTACTTCGCCCGTTAGGTCCGAAGACTTCACCTTCGATCAGGAAGGAAAGCGCAATTTAGCTCATCTACTCTTCCCGATAACTTCGGTCAAGAATTTTACATGAGACTTAATTTGGGGCCAACATCAGTGCAGAACACAACGGCCAGATCTGTACTCCACTGCTGTTCATTTACATAAATCTATCCAATAACTACTTCAGCAAGTTCTATGCTCCATTTTCCTTCATTAACACCATGAACAAATAGCAAAAATAGGCAGAAGTTCTCACTTCTCGTGGCAATAATCCAGATCCTCATCAAATGGGAAGTAACACAAATTGGAGATTTAAAAAAATACTTACCGTGAAGGCTCAGTTGAAAATGAAAATTGCTTATTGTCACGAGTAGGCTTCAATGAAGTTACTGTGAAAGGCCCCTAGTCGCCACATTCCGGCGCCTGTCCGGGGAGGCTGGTACGGGAATCGAACCGTGCTGCTGGCCTGCTTAAAAGCCAGTGATTTAGCTGAGTGAGCTAGTATGAGATTATTTGAGACAAATAATCGAGGAATATTTTCACTATGCTTTTGAAAATATTGCTCTCATTCTTTAGTAGAATAATAAATCAGATGGAGTCCACATTACATGGATAGAAAGAAATAAAGACAGAGACAAAAAACAAGTTGCATTTTTATAACACTGGTAACAGATCTCAGGGCATCTCACGAGCCAATCAATTACTTTTGAAGTGCTTCCTTTGAAATTAAGCACGAATTGCCCATCCCTAACTGCTCCCCTGCAGTCCGTGTGTTAGGAACACGCACAGTGCAGTTACAGGGAATCTTACACAGTGACAGTGAAGGAACAGACAGAGAAGTCCGGATGGTGTGTGACTTGGGGGGAATTTGATGGTGATGGGATTCACGTGCATCCGCTGCCCTTGTCTTTCTAGGTTGTAAAGGTCATGGGATTGGAAGGTACCGTCAAAGAAATGATGGACCGAATGGTCCTTCCTTGTATTCTTATCATTTTCCTCTTTGCTTTGCTTTGTGCTAGACCAGAGCCGATGCAGTCACTGGACAAACTATGTGGGCACCTGGAGCAGCAACATTTGGAGGCTAAGGAAAAAACTGAATGAACAATTCATGAAACTATATGAATAAACAAAAATATTTCAGTTGTGGGAATAAAGGATCTCAATCTGCTGATATCCATCCGTAGATACTGATATACATATAGGGTGGAATTTTCCATTATTTTGGCTCCGTATCAATTTGGCGAGAAAAGCGATGAGTAACCCATTGGTTGTGCTGCCAGGTTTATCACCGTATCTTTAGGCACGTCATACCTATGGCGTGCTGACTCTGATTCACCCACTCCGGTATCACTTGAACTCTTCAATCAGGGAGGGGGGAGGAAGCATTCAATTTAAATGCCTTCCTGACACTTGTTCCAAGTCCAGTAAGGAGGATGGATTTGGGGAAGACAGCACTAAGGTTCTCAGAGGCAGCACTGACCAGAATACTGGATGGGGTGGAGCAGACGTGGGACATCCTGCACCCTCGGACTGGCAGAAGACCAACCAGCAAGGTCACCAACTCCCCATGGGAGGCTGTGGCAGTTCTGGTAAGTGCAAGTTTCCCGCGAAAGAGGGCAGGCATCCAGCGCAGGAAGAAGATGAATGATCTCCTCCGTGCAGCCAGGTAAAGTCACTCTTCTCATTTTCCAACACTCACCCACTCGCACATCCATCACACATCCACTGGGAGCTCACACACTGCCACCTCACACGGGGCCCCATCATTCACCCTCCCACACGCTTCCTCATCTCCCCTGTGACTACTCTCTACATCTCACCTCCCACTCACCAATCACAAATGCCAGGCATCCTTACCATCTGACCCAGCACGCGTCCTGCTTACACTCTCCCCACTCTCCTTGCAGAACCAGCTGGTTCACAGTAAAAAGATGTGGAGATGCCGGCGTTGGACTGGGGTGGGCACAGTAAGAAATCTTACACACCAGGTTGAAGTCAAACAGGTTTATTTGGAATCACGAGCTTTCAGCGAGTCACCTGATGAAGGAGCGAAGCACTGAAAGCTGATGATTCCAAATAAAGCTGTTTGACTTTAACCTGGTGTTGTGAGACTTGTCACAGTAAAAAGGAAAGAGCACAGATGGGTGGAGGCACGTCCGAACTGGAAATCCCCGCGTGGAGAGACCCCTCCAGCTTGTCGGTGAGAAGAAAATAATGGCCTCCAACACAATGATCTCGCTCCTAACCTTATTCCCCTGCCATGCACTGAAGCCATCTCCCTCCCCTTGCAGGAAAATCAGCGAAGCAGACCGGTCCATCCACAAGTACAGCTTTGGAGACTAGTCAGGAGAGCAGTTCCGACAAATTCTCAGACAAGGCGTTGCAGCTGTCACCTCCACCCTCTATCAGGGCAGAGCCTCACATCTCGGTGGGAATTAGTAGTAGACAGGCTTCTGGGTCACTACCTGGTGAACAACACACTTCTGATGGTCCACAGCAGGCGCAGGCAGGCATGTACCAGGGAGGACAACTGGAGGCCGGGACTCTGCTGACTCCCAGTCGGATGAGCAGCCTCTGGACTCAGTCATCATTCAGCTGCTGGAGCTACAAAGGCAAAGTCTGGAATATCACAAAGGGATGTCAGCTTCACTCCTTGGATTGCAAGGCCGACTGGAGGAGTGCCATCGCATTCTGTTCAAGGAGATTGTACTGACACTCAGAGGCAGCCATGTTAACACTGCGAGGGTGGTGACTGCAGTGAAGACCTTGGTGCAGGATGTATACTCCATGGCAGGCATTAAGTGGTAGGTGGGAGTGGTTCACGGACTCCCTAGAAGCCTACCTTTTTTGAGACCTGTACAAGAAGAATGGGTTGCATCTAAACTGGACGGGCACCAATATCCTGGCTGGGAGGTTTGCCAGTGTCACTTGGGAGGATTTAAACTAATATGGCAGGGGGGTGGGAACCAGAGCGTTAGCTCAGAAGGTGTCATAACTGAAGGGGAAATAGAGAACAAAAATAATAGCTCACCCTCAGGCAGAGCAAAAAGGTGACAAATGTGAGAAGGGAGGTGGTCAATGCAGGACTGAGGGTATTGTACTTTAATGCACGCAGTATATGGAACAAGGTAAATGAGCTCATTGTGCATATTGAAATTGTGATGTTGTGGGCATCACAGAGACGTGGCTGCAAGGGGATCAGGGTTGGGATCTAAATGTACAAGGATATGTGTCCTATCGAAAGGACAGGCATAAATGTCCTTCAGGAAGGACAGGCATAAAAGAAAAGGTGGTGGCGTGGCACTGCTGGTTATAGACAAAATTAACACAATAGTGAGAAAGGATATTAGCTCTGACAATGTGGAATCTGTATGGGTAGAGTTGAGAAATATCAAGGGACAGAAAACATTAGTGGGTGTCATATATGGACCCCCAAACTGCAGTGGTGAGGTTGGGAATGGCATTAAACAATAAATTAGAGATGCATGTAATAAGGGAATATCAGTGATCATGGGTGATTTTAATCTTCACAAAGATTGGACAAATCAAATTAGCCACAATGCCGTAGAGGAGGAATTCTTGGGAGTGTATACGGGATGGTTTTCTTGACCAATATGTGGAGGAACCAACTAGAGAGCAGACCATCTTAGACTGGGTACTGTGTAATGAGAAGGGAATTATTGCCAATCTGGCTGTACGTGACCCCTTGGGGATGAGCGACCATAACATGACAGAATTTTTTATTAAGATGGAGAGTGAAGTAGTTGATTCAGAGACTAGGGTGCTGAATCTTAATAAAGGGAACTATGAGGATATGAGGCGTGAGTTGGCCTCGATAGATTGGGGAGAGTTACTTAAAGGGATGACAGTGGAAAGACAATGGCAAACATTCAAGGAACGCATGGAGGAACTACAGCAACTGTACATTCCTGGCTGGCAGCAAAGCAAAGGGGGTGAGAGGGCCAATCCATGGCTTACAAAGGAAATTAGAAATAGTATCCGATCCAAGAAAGAAGCATACAGATTGGCCAAGAAAAATAATAGATCTGAGGATTGGGGGAAGTTTAGAATTCAGCAAAGAAGGACGAAGGGATTGATTAAGAAGGGAAAGTACAGTATGAAAGGAAGCTTGCAGGAAACATAAAGACCGACACTGAGTTTCTACAGATATGTGAAGAGAAAGTGATTGGTAAAGACAAATGTAGGCCCACTACAGACAGAAACAGGGGAATGCATAATAAGAGACAAATAAATGGCTGAGCAATTAAATACATACTTTGGTTCTGTCTTCACAAATGAGGACACAAATCAGATCCCAGAAATGTTGGAGAATGAAAGGTTTAGTGAGAAGAAAGAACTGAGGGAGATCAACATTAGTAGAGAAATGGTGCTGGGAAAACTGATAGGATTGAAGGCAGATAAATCCGAGGGCCTGAGAATCTGCATCCCAGAGTGCTTAAGGAGGTGGCTCTGGAAATAGTGGATGCATTAGTGGTCATCTTCCAGGATTCTATAGACTCTGGGTGCGATTCTCCGCACCCGCGGAAAATCGCGAAGTCGGCCGTGAAAATGGCCGAATTTGCCAACGGCCCGACACGGCCCCGTTCCCGAGGTATTCACACCCGGGAAATGGGCTAGGAACGGGGCTGCGGCAATTACGTTCCAGATGACGTCGGAACACGGTGACGCCACGAACACGCCCACGTGACGCCGCCCGATGTCGTACAAAGGCGCGGGCGAGCACAGGAACGGGACGGGAAACATGTCAGAGCCACGGAGGGCAGCGCCGAGGTTTGCTGAGGCCGACATAGAAACGCTCCTCGATGAGGTGGAGCAGAGGAGGGGCATCATCTGCCCGAGAAGAGGGCATCGCCACCCTGCAAGCGTGGTGCGCCAGGCCTGGCGAGAGGTGGCTGCTGCCGTGAGTGCTGTGGGGCAGACCCCTCGCTCTGGGGAGCAGTGCCGTAAAAAGCTGCACGACCTCACCAGGGCTGCCAGGGTAAGTGCCAAGAGGGTGCCCCCGGGTCACAACCATCCCTCCCCCCCTTTACCTAATCACCCACCTCCCCCCCCGGCAAGGGGGGTGGAGGGGGATTGGGGCGGAGTGAGTGGAGGGTGGTTCACTAAGTAGTCACAGACCCAGCGCTCTGGCCCCCCTGGAGAGGTGCAATGGTTTTGTTACAACTTGACCCCCAACCTGTGCCAGTATCTGAACGACCTGCTGATACCTGCCGTATTGTAATGATCTACCTATGCCCCCTCCCCCAACAGGACAAGACCGCTCACAACACTCGTGAGCGGAACAAGACTGGAGGGGGTTCGCCCATTCTGCACCCCCTCACCACGTTCGAGCAGAGGGCACTGGACCTTGTTGGGGGATCTGCCACCCGGGAGGTCGCGCAATGCGAGGTTGGCGGAGCTGCACCAAGTGAGACAACCCTGCATGACAAACACAACCCCCCCCCCCCTCCCCCAGAGGGCAGCGAGAGAGCAAGAGAGAGAAATGGTTCGCGAACGCCCTGCAGCCTCTCAGTGGGCCGATGAGATAGAGGAGGCGTGCACCCAAGACGACCTCGAGCTTGCGGCACAGCTATCTCCCACATCATCCACCATCCCAGAGACACTCACCCCGGTTGGGCTATTTAGTGATGAGGCTCCTGGGTCACAGTCTGGGTCGCACATCACAGCTGAGCAGGTACAGCAGGTGGAGGTCGGAGCAGCCGAGGGCCCGGACTGGCGGAGGGCAGGCCAGGTCCAGCATCCAGCTGGCTCCCAGACGTTTTCCGAGTTCCTGGAGTTTCTCAACCCACCCGCACAGCCGATGCATCAAGAAACCCAGGGACACAATGGTCCCTTTGTTCAAGAAGGGGAGTAGAAATAACCCCGGTAACTATAGGCCGGTGAGCCTCACATCTGTTGTGGGTAAAGTCTTGGAGAGGATTATAAGAGATACGATTTATAATCATCTAGATAGGAATAATATGATTAGGGATAGTCAGCATGGTTTTGTGAAGGGTAGGTCATGCCTCACAAACCTTATCGAGTTCTTTGAGAAGGTGACTGAACAGGTAGACGAGGGTAGAGCAGTTGATGTGGTGTATATGGATTTCAGTAAAGCGTTTGATAAGGTTCCCCACGGTTGTCTATTGCAGAAAATACGGAGGCTGGGGATTGAGGGTGATTTAGAGATCTGGATCAGAAATTGGCTAGTTGAAAGAAGACAGAGGGTGGTGGTTGATGGCAAATGTTCAGAATGGAGTTCAGTTACGAGTGGCGTACCACAAGGATCTGTTCTGGGGCCGTTGCTGTTTGTCATTTTTATAAATGACCTAGAGGAGGGCACAGAAGGTTGGGTGAGTAAATTTGCAGACGACACTAAAGTCGGTGGAGTTGTAGACAGTGTGGAAGGATGTTGCACGTTACAGAGGGACATAGATAAGCTGCAGAGCTGGGCTGAGAGATGGCAAATGGAGTTTAATGTAGAGAAGTGTGAGGTGATTCACTTTGGAAAGAATAACAGGAATGCGGAATATTTGGCTAATGGTAAAATTCTTAGCAGTGTGGATGAGCAGAGGGATCTCGGTGTCCATGTACATAGATCCCTGAAAGTTGCCACCCAGGTTGATAGGGTTGTGAAGAAGGCCTATGGTGTGTTGGCCTTTATTGGTAGAGGGATTGAGTTCCGGAGCCATGAGGTCATGTTGCAGTTGTACAAAACTCTAGTACGGCCGCATTTGGAGTATTGCGTACAGTTCTGGTCGCCTCATTATAGGAAGGACGTGGAAGCTTTGGAACGGGTGCAGAGGAGATTTACCAGGATGTTGCCTGGTATGGAGGGAAAATCTTATGAGGAAAGGCTGATGGACTTGAGGTTGTTTTCGTTAGAGAGAAGAAGGTTAAGAGGTGACTTAATAGAGGCATACAAAATGATCAGAGGGTTAGATAGGGTGGACAGTGAGAGCCTTCTCCCGCGGATGGAGGTGGCTAGCACGAGGGGACATAGCCTTAAATTGAGGGGTAATAGATATAGGACAGACGTCAGAGGTAGGTTTTTTACGCAAAGAGTGGTGAGGCCGTGGAATGCCCTACCTGCAACAGTAGTGAACTCGCCAACATTGAGGGCATTTAAAAGTTTATTGGATAAGCATATGGATGTTAATGGCATAGTGTAGGTTAGATGGCCTTTAGTTTTTGACTTCCCATGTCGGTGCAACATCGTGGGCCGAAGGGCCTGTACTGCGCTGTATCGTTCTATGTTCTAATGACGGGATGAGGGCTGTCTTCCAGCATCTGCAGACGCAGTTAGAGGAGTCGAACCGCATCCAGGAGCAGGGAGTGGTGCCGCTCATGGCAGAAACCCAGGCCGACACCGCACAGGTGGCATCTGCGGTGGAGCCAATGGGTCAGGTTATGAAAGGCGTTGGGCTTAATGTGCGCGCGTCATCCTCGGCCCTGGACAGGGTTGCCCTCTCACAGGCAACAATGCGCCAGAGCCAACACGACATTGCCGGCGCGCTGCGGGCCTTGGCCGAGTCTCAGCAGGTCATGGCCCAGTCGCCGCACGCCATGGCACAGTCCCAGCAGTCAGTCGCGGTGAGTATCAACCGCCTGACACATGTGCTGGATGGCGTTGTGCACTCACAGGTTGAGATCGCACAGTCCCTGGCGGGAATGTCTAACTCCCTGGACTCCGTCTCTGCAAACCTTCGGATCCTGGTGGATACCGTTGCAGGCCTCCAGGACTGGCAGCGCCAGGTGTTGGTGGCGCGACGGGGCACCTCCCCGCTCGCACCTCTGTCCCACAGAGAGGCCCGGGGCCACCGGGCTCCCCGAGGGAGGAGGAGGTTTCGGGGCCCGTCCCATTAACTCCATCATGGGACGTCCCGGAATTCTCCGCCTCCCCCGTCCCATCCCTGGTGCATCGGGTGGGCAGCGGGCAGAGCAGGGTGGCACAACATCACCCGAGACACCCGCAGAGCAGCCTGGCCCATCAAGTCCGGGTCGCCCCAGAAAACGCTTGCCGAAGGAGAAACAAGTCGAAGGGGGCGATTCGCAGCAGTCCTCCTCCACTCCTGCTGTATCATCTGGGGAATCACTGAGACGTAGTAGTAGGGCCCGTAAGGCAACAAAGATAGACACAGAGTAAGTTGGCACGGGTGAAGGGCACAGTTTAGTTGTAGGGGCTAGGGCATCTGTAAATTATTGTTAACATTAAACGCACTGTTCCACCTTACTTTTAATACCGTGTGATTGTTCCACAGCCACAGGGATCATGATGGTGACCGAGTGTCGCTGGGGTTGACGAGCGGTGAAACTTCGGTGCCGGGCGTGCAGTCCCTTCCCCTCCCCCCACCCCCTCCCACAGCTACCCCACGCGGGCACGTGATGGAGTGTCTGTGACGAACTCAGCGGCCACCAAGGTGGATGGTTCAGCTATTGCCATGGGTCAGACTCTCTCTAACGATTCTGAACTCACGGCTCATCGCAGAGCGGGCTGTCATCATTCCACATGGCACTGATCACACCCGCTGACACAGCCATCAATGTTGTGCCATACCGTCTGGACCCAGTGGTAAGGGTGACGTCGAAGTGGAGCAGTATACACGGAGAGGGGGTGGGGGGGGGGGGGGGGGTGGTTGTGGTGGTGGCAGTTGTGTGTTGACCCTCTGTGCGACTGGCAATGCAGGTGGTGGTTTGGTGTTCAGCGGGGACGTCACGTGTGACACGTGAACCGTGCTGCCACCAAGGCGTCGCGTGCCCGCCGTCCTCGCCGGGTCCGTCATGCCGCCTCCTGGGCATCACCAGCACCTGGGTCGTGTCTGCGTGCTGTGCCCGCCACTCCGCCAGCCTCCTCCTCCTCCTCCTCCCCCTCCTCCTCTGTGCTGGCACCACTGCTGTGGCGCTAACAATTATACTCAAAGCCGAGAGACTAGTACAATAGAGGCTTTATTGCTGTACGATGTTGACCCTCCATCCGCAACTGTAGACTGAGGGTCTGAGCAGCTCTCATACATATTTATACACAAGCTCCCTGTGGGCGGAGCTAGCCGGCAGGGGCTGACCGGAGGAACCTGTATTACAGGTACAGGCATACATCCCCCTACTACAGTACACATAACTACAGTGGTTATCTCACCACATTCACCCCCTGTAAAAATGAGTCCGGCGGGGGTGACATGTAACTCTAATACAAAGGGTGCTATTTACAAGAGTGTCCAACAAGGAAAATCAAAAGTCCATCCGGTTAGCAGGTTACAGGTTGAGCCGAATCGGTGGTCGGACGTTCCGCTGTGAGCGGCGTAGCTGTGGTGGTGACGTCGGCACAGGCGGTGATGGCCCCGATGGTGCAGGTGCTGGCGGTGTTGGTGCTGGCTGCTGGCGGGATGACTCCGAGAGCAAGCCGAAATCTTCCACGTCCTCCAGGGTGGGCAGGGGGATGAGGGATGGACCTGATGGGGACGAATAGGGGGGCGCTGGGGTTGGCGCAGGAAGGGGTGTGGGCATGGGATCGGCACCTGAGGGAGCCAGGTCCCAGAGCGAGACTGTGTCCTGGCGGCCGTCGGGGAACTCCACGTAGGCATACTGAGGGTTGGCGTGGAGAAGGCGTACTTTGTCCACCAGGGGTTCCGCCTTGTGGTGCCGTACATGCCTACGGAGAAGGACTGGGCCCGGGGTCGTGAGCCAAGTTGGGAGCGACACTCCGGATGTGGACTTCCTAGGGAAGGCAAAAACACGTTCATGGGGTGTACTGTTGGTTGCGGTGCACAGTAGCGACCGAATGGAATGGAGCGCGTCAGGGAGGACCTGCTGCCAGCGAGCGGCTGGGAGGTTCCTGGACCGTAGGGCCAGCTGGACGGCCCTCCATACCGTCCCGTTCTCCCTCTCTACCTGCCCGTTTCCCCGGGGGTTGTAGCTGGTCGTCCTGCTGGAGGCGATACCCCTGCTGAGCAGGAACTGACGCAGCTTATCGCTCATGAATGAGGATCCCCTGTCACTGTGGATATAGTCGGGGAAACCGAACAGGGCGAAAATGGAATCCAGGGCCTTGATGACGGTGGCAGACGTCATATCTGGGCATGGGATGGCAAAGGGGAACCTAGAAAATTCATCGACCACACTAAGGATGTAGGTGTTGCGGTCGGTAGAGGGAAGGGGCCCTTTGAAGTCCACGCTGAGGCGTTCAAAGGGGCGGGATGCTTTCACCAGGCGCTCGCGATCTGGCCGGTAGAAGTGCGGCTTGCACTCCGCACAGATCTGGCAGTCTCTGGTGACTGTCCGTACTTCCTCGACGGAGTAGGGCAGATTGCGGGCTTTGATCAGATGGTACAAGCGGGTGACCCTCGGATGGCAAAGGCTGTCGTGCAAGGCACGGAGCTGGTTCACTTGTGCACTGGCACATGTACCTCGGGAGAGGGCGTCTGGGGGCTCGTTGAGCTTGCCGGGGCGATACAAGATCTCGTAGTTAAAGATGGAGAGCTCGATTCTCCACCGCAAGATTTTGTCATTCTTGATCTTGCCCCGCTGCGTGTTGTTGAACATGAAGGCTACCGACCGTTGGTCAGTGAGGAGAGTGAATCTCCTGCCGGCCAGGTAATGCCTCCAGTGCCGCACCGCTTCAACGATTGCCTGGGCTTCCTTTTCGACAGAGGAATGCCGAATTTCGGAGGCATGGAGGGTGCGTGAAAAGAATGCCACGGGTCTGCCGGCCTGATTCAGCGTGGCGGCAAGGGCGACATCTGAAGCGTCGCTCTCTACTTGAAAATCTCGTCTACGGCGTGCATCCCCGCCCTGGCTATGTCAGATCGAATGCAGGCGAAGGCCTGTTGTGCCTCGGCCGAGAGGGGAAAATTTGTGGACTGGATAAGTGGCCGGGCCTTGTCTGCGTATTGCGGGACCCACTGGGCGTAATAAGAGAAAAACCCAAGGCAGCGTTTGAGGGCCTTGGGGCAGTGGGGAATTGGGAGCTCCATGAGGGGGGCGCATGCGGTCGGGATCGGGCCCCAGTAGTCCGTTTTGGACTACGTAGCCAAGGATGGCTAAGCGGTCTGTGCGGAACACGCATTTCTCCTTGTTGTACGTGAGATTAAGGAGAGATGCGGTGTGGAGGAATTTATAAAGGTTGGCATCATGGTCCTGCTGGTCATGGCCGCAGATGGTGACATTGTCGAGGTACGGGAAGGTGGCCTGCAATCCGTACCGGTCAACCATTCGGTCCATTTCTCGCTGAAAGACCGAGACCCCATTCGTGACGCCGAAGGGAACCCTCAGAAATTGGTACAGACGACCGTCCGCCTCAAAGGCAGTGTAGGGACGGTCCGATTTACGGATGGGGAGCTGGTGGTAGGCGGATTTCAGGTCAATAGTAGAGAAGACCCGGTACTGTGCAATCTGATTGACCATATCAGAAATGCGGGGGAGGGGGTATGCGTCGAGCTGCGTGTACCGGTTGATGGTCTGGCTGTAGTCCACGACCATCCTGTGCTTCTCCCCGGTCTTAACCACTACCACCTGGGCTCTCCAAGGGCTGTTGCTGGCCCCGATGATACCCTCCTGAAGCAGCCGCTGGACTTCGGACCTGATGAAGGCCTTGTCCTGGGTGCTGTACCGTCTGCTCCCGGTGGCGACGGGCTTGCAATCCACAGTCAGATTGGCACAGAGGGAGGGGGGCTCGACCTTGAGGGTCGCGAGGCCGCAAACGGTGAGGGGAGGTAGGGGTCCACCGAATTTGAGGGTGAGGCTCTGGAGATTGCACTGGAAATCCAGGCCTAGTAGGAGTGAAGTGCAGAGGTCGGGGAGAATGTACAGACGGAAACGGTCGAATTCCACACCCTGTACAGTACGTTTAACCAGGCAGAAACCCCGGATCGGGACAGAGTGGGAACCGGAGGCAAGGGAGATATGCCGGTCGGCGGGATGGATCGCAAGGGAATAGCGCCTTACCGTGTCCGGGTGGACGAAGCTCTCGGTGCTCCCGGAGTCGATGAGGCAGGAGGTCACATGGCCGTTGACCAGCACCGATGTGGAAGAGGGTGCCAAGTTGCGAGGACGGGACTGGTCGAGCGTAACGGAGGCGAGCAGTGGTTGGTGGGCGGTTGAGTCAGATGAGTCCGACGAGGAGCGGTAGCGACCCGTGTCCCGTGATGGCGGCCCCTGGAGACGAGATGGCGGCATCCGCAGTACCTGTGGGTAAAATGGCGGCGTCCATGGCACGCACGTTATGGGGTCGGAACAAAATGGCGGCGCCCATGGAACGCACATGGCTGTGGTGGATGAAGATGGCGGCGCCCATGGGGCTCACATGGCGGGGGCGGCAAAAGATGGCGGCGCCCACTGATTGCACGTGGGGTCAGGGGAAGCGGACGGCGGGGCCCATTGAGGGAGCGGCTGAGGCGTGGGGACCGGCGGCACGATAGCGGCGACCGTCCGGGACTGACACACCGCTGCAAAGTGGCCTTTCTTTCCACAAGCTTTGCAGGTCGCTGTGCGGGCCGGGCAGCGTTGGCGAGGGTGCTTCTGTTGGCCGCAGAAGTAACAGTGGGGATTCCCAGGGGGTGCGGTGCGGCGGGCAGCGCAGGCATAGTGCGCGGGGGCGGCTGCTGGGGGGGGGCCGTTTGCGGGGTCCACGAGGGGTGGGACGGATGGGCCTGGGGAGCCGTTTGCGGGGTCCACGAGGGGTAGGACGGGTGGGCCGAGTGGCTAGCGGAGTAAGTGTGCGCACTACGGGAGGCGGCCGTCATGGAGAGCGCCAGGGCCTTTGCGGCCGCGAGGTCGGGGTCGACCCCTTCCAGCAGTCGTTGCCGGATGGGGTCCGATGAAATGCCTGTAACGAAGGCATCGCGCATGAGTAAGTCCGAATGTTCCGCGGCTGTGAGGGCCCGGCAATCGCAGTCTCGTACCAGAGGTATAAGGGCCCTCCAGAAGTCCTCAATCGACTCACCCGGCTGCTGGACGCGAGTAGAAAGTTGATGCCTCGCAAACAGGGTGTTCGTCGATGGTGCATAATTCTCCTTGAGCAGTTCCATAGCAGCGGTGTAGTCGGTCGCATCTCGAATGAGCGGAAAGACGCTGGAGCTAAGTCTGGAGTACAGGAGTTGCTTTTTCTGAGCCTCCGTCGGGGGAGGGTGTGCTGAAGAGATGTAGGCCTCTAAGACTGCGAGCCAGTGATCAAAGTCTTTTCTGGCGTGAGGCGAATGCGGATCCAGCTGCAGACGGTCAGGCTTGACTCTGATGTCCATGGTGACTGGGAAATCGTACAGCAATAAATTGTGGCGCTAACAATTATACTCAAAGCCGAGAGACTAGTACAATAGAGGCTTTATTGCTGTACGATGTTGTCCCTCCATCCGCAACTGTAGACTGAGGGTCTGAGCAGCTCTCATACATATTTATACACAAGCTCCCTGTGGGCGGAGCTAGCCGGCAGGGGCTGACCGGAGGAACCTGTATTACAGGTACAGGCATACATCCCCCTACTGCAGTACACATAACTACAGTGGTTATCCCACCACAACTGCCACTGGCTTCTCCCTCCGCCTCCTGCAGCAGGTCATCTCCCCTCTGCATCGCGATGTTGTGCAGCGCACAGCAGACCACAACAATGCGAGCGACCCTGTCGGCCTGGTACTGCAGGGCCCCTCCGGAGCGGTCCAGGCACCTGAATCTCATCTTCAGGAGCCCAAGGCAGCGCTCCACCACACCCCTGGTTGCTGCATGGGCCTCGTTGTATCGGGTTTCCGCATTGGTCTGAGGCCTCCGTATAGGCGTCATCAGCCAAGACCTCAGCGGATAACCCCTGTCGCCCAGCAACCAGCCCCTCAGTCGGGGGGGACGTCCCTCAAACATCGCAGGGATGAACGACTGCGCCAGTATGTAGGAGTCATGCACACTCCCTGGGAACCTTGCACAGACATTCATGAACGTCATGTGGGGGTCGCATACCACCTGGATATTCATGGAGTATGTCCCCCTCCTGTTTGTGAAGACCTCCCTATCCCCTACAGGTGGGCGCATGGGGACGTGAACACAATCGATTACCCCCTGCACCCTCGGTATCCCGGCCACACTGGCAAATCCACGAGCTCGTGATTTGACTTGTTCGGTCCTCGGGAAAGGTGACGTAGCGATCGGCGTTGGCATAGAGGGCGTCGGTCACATCCCGGATGCACCTGTGCACCGAGGACTGGGAGATCGCGGAGAGGTCCCCGTTCGGAAACTGGAAGGAGCCGGTCGCATAGAAGTTAAGAGCGACCGTCACCTTGATGGCAACCGGGATCGCGTGTCCTCCCCCCGTTCCACGTGGGGCGAGGTGCGCTCCGAGGTGACAGATATGCGTCACCGTCCCCCTACTCAGCCGGAGCCTCCTCCTGCAGGTGATGTCCGTCATTGTTAGGAAAGAGATCCGGGTACGGTACACCCTCGGCCTTGGTCGTCGCCTCTGGCGCCGTGGCTGCACCCTCACTCTCTCCTCTTCCTCTTCCTCTTCCTCCTCCTCCTCCCCATGCTGCTCGACGACTGGAAACTCCTCGGCCCTTCCCTCTGCTGCTGCAGCTGTCCCTGCATCCACTGCGGGTCGTGGCTGTGGATGCTGCAGCATCTCCAAATGCAGTGCAGCAGCCCCAACCACTGCGCAGAACATAGCCGTTCTGTTCGCAGACATTGTACTAACCTACAGAAGGGTGGTGGGGGGCAGAGAAACGGGACATGTTAGACGGAGGTTAGTCGACACCTCGGCAGCCGCCTGCCATGGGATACCTGTGTGTCCAGGTGGCCTGGTCGCGCTGCTGACACGCGGGCAGCCTAACCCCTGGTCACTTTCTGCATCCAACGGGCAGTTAACTACGTCCTCCTCACCGGTGCGTCAGTGGCCTGTGGCCGTAAGCCACAGGGGAACCAGCGGCCGTGTCCTCGTGACCGGCACACCATGGCATGGTGGCAGACATTTTGTTACGGGGTTGGACGGCTCACTCGCTCACTCTCTACCTACCCCCCCACTCCCACTCCCCCCATCAGTCTCCCACTCACCCCTCCGCCTCCCACTTCCCCCTCAGTCTCCCACACTCCCCCCCTCAGTCTCTGACACTCCCCCAATCCGTCTCCCACTTCCCCCCTCCGTCTCTCCCACACTCCCCCCTCAGTCTCCCACACTCCCCCCCTCCGTCACCCACTCCCCCCTCCGTCTCCCACACTCCCCCTCCGTCTCCCACACTCCCCCCTCAGTCTCCCACACTCCCCCCTCCGTCTCCCACACTCCCCCCTCAGTCTCCCACACTCCCCCCTCCGTCTCCCACACTCCCCCCTCAGTCTCCCACTTCCCCCCTGTCTTCCACACTCCACCCCCTCAGTCTCCCACACTCCCCCCTCCGTCTCCCACACTCCCCCCTCAGTCTCCCACTTCCCCCCTCAGTCTTCCACACTCCACCCCCTCAGTCTCCCACACTCCCCCCTCCGTCTCCCACACTCCCCCCTCAGTCTCCCATACTCCCCCCCTCAGTCTCCCACACTCCCCCCTCAGTCTCCCACACTCCCCTCCTCCGTCTCCCACACTCCCCCCTCAGTCTCCCACACTCCCCCCTCCATCTCCCACACTCCCCCCTCAGTCTCCCACACTCCCCCCCTCCGTCTCCCACTCCCCCCTCAGTCTCCCACACTCCCCCCTCAGTCTCCCACTTCCCCCACAGTCTCCCACACTCCCCCCTCAGCCTCCCACTCCCCCCCTCAGTCTCCCACACTCCCCCCTCAGTCTCCCACTTCCCCCTCAGTCTCCCACACTCCCCCCCTCCGTCTCCCACTCCCCCCCTCAGTCTCCCACACTCCCCCCTCAGTCTCCCACTTCCCCCTCAGTCTCCCACACTCCCCCCTCAGTCTCCCACACTCCCCCCCTCCGTCTCCCACTCCCCCCCTCCGTCTCCCACACTCCCCCCTCAGTCTCCCACTTCCCCCTCAGCCTCCCACTTCCCCCCCTCCGCCTCCCACACTCCCCCCTCAGTCTCCCACACTCCCCCCTCAGTCTCTCACACTCCCCCCTCAGTCTCCCACACTCCCCCCTCAGTCTCCCACACTCCCCCCTCAGTCTCCCACACTCCCCCCTCCGTCTCCCACACTCCCCCCCCCAGTCTCCCACACTCCCCCCCTTCCGTCTCCCACACTCCCCCCTCAGTCTCCCACACTCCCCCCTCCGCCTCCCACACTCCCCCCCTCAGTCTCCCACACTCCCCCCTCCATCTCCCACACTCCCCCCTCAGTCTCCCACACTCCCCCCTCAGTCTCCCACACTCCCCCCTCCATCTCCCACACTCCCCCCTCCATCTCCCACTTCCCCCTCAGTCTCCCACACTCCCCCCCTCCGTCTCCCACTCCCCCCCTCAGTCTCCCACACTCCCCCCTCAGTCTCCCACTTCCCCCTCAGTCTCCCACACTCCCCCCTCAGTCTCCCACACTCCCCCCCTCCGTCTCCCACTCCCCCCCTCCGTCTCCCACACTCCCCCCTCAGTCTCCCACTTCCCCCCTCAGCCTCCCACTTCCCCCCCTCCGCCTCCCACACTCCCCCCCTCAGTCTCCCACACTCCCCCCTCAGTCTCTCACACTCCCCCCCTCAGTCTCCCACACTCCCCCCTCAGTCTCCCACACTCCCCCCTCAGTCTCCCACACTCCCCCCTCCGTCTCCCACACTCCCCCCCCCAGTCTCCCACACTCCCCCCTTCCGTCTCCCACACTCCCCCCTCAGTCTCCCACACTCCCCCCTCCGCCTCCCACACTCCCCCCTCAGTCTCCCACACTCCCCCCTCCATCTCCCACACTCCCCCCTCAGTCTCCCACACTCCCCCCTCAGTCTCCCACACTCCCCCCTCCATCTCCCACACTCCCCCCTCCATCTCCCACACTCCCCCCTCAGTCTCCCACACTCCCCCCCTCCGTCTCCCACACTCCCCCCTCAGTCTCCCACACTCCCCCTCCGTCTCCCACACTCCCCCCTCAGTCTCCCACACTCCCCCCTCCATCTCCCACACTCCCCCCTCAGTCTCCCACACTCCCCCCTCCATCTCCCACACTCCCCCCTCAGTCTCCCACACTCCCCCCTCCATCTCCCACACTCCCCCCTCAGTCTCCCAAACTCCCCCCTCAGTCTCCCACACTCCCCCTCAGTCTCCCACACTCCCCCCTCCATCTCCCACACTCCCCCCTCAGTCTCCCACACTCCCCCCTCCGTCTCCCACACTCCCCCCTCCGTCTCCCACACTCCCCCCCTCAGTCTCCCACACTCCCCCCTCCGTCTCCCACACTCCCCCCTCAGTCTCCCACACTCCCCCCCTCCATCTCCCACACTCCCCCCTCAGTCTCCCACACTCCCCCCTCCATCTCCCACACTCCCCCCTCAGTCTCCCACACTCCCCCCCTCCATCTCCCACACTCCCCCCTCAGTCTCCCACACTCCCCCCCTCCGTCTCCCACACTCCCCCCTCAGTCTCCCACACTCCACCCCTCCGTCTCCCACACTCCCCCCTCCATCTCCCACACTCCCCCCTCAGTCTCCCCCACTCCCCCCTCAGTCTCCCACACTCCCCCCTCAGTCTCTCACACTCCCCCCCTCAGTCTCTCACACTCCCCCCCTCAGTCTCCCACACTCCTCCCTCAGTCTCCCACACTCCCCCCTCAGTCTCCCACATTCCCCCCCTCCGTCTCCCACTTCCCCCCTCAGTCTCCCACACTCCCCCCCCCTCAGTCTCCCACACTCCCCCCCCTCTGTCTCCCACAGCCCCCCGCTCTGGACCCCCCTCCCGTTCTCGGGGATGCCTTCCCCGTTGTGGCCAGACTCCAGCAGTGCGCTGAGCGGTGCGCTGAGCGGTGCGCTCACCTAATCGAAGCTCTCATCAGCCAGCACGACTGGTTGACGAACTTGAAAAGCAGGTGTGTTGGCCGGCGTAAAACCATTGCGTGATGACGTCGGGACTTCGGCCCATCTGGGCCGGAGAATAGCGGAGGGCCAAAAAGTCGGGCTTCTGGTCGTGTCGTGGGGTCTGTCGAGGCCTTTGCCGGGAATGCCGACGTGTAGTTTGTGCGGGGTTTGGAGAATAGCGGGAGGGCGTCGGACCGGCGTCGGCGTGAAAATCGGCGCAGCCCGCTATTCTCTGAACCGGCGTGAGAGCGGAGAATCGCGGCCTCTGGAATTGTCCCTGCAGATTGGAGGGTAGCTCACGTCACTCCGATATTCAAAAAGGGAGGTAGAGAGAAAGCAGGGAATTATAGACCAGTAAACCTAACATTGGTAGTGGGGAAAATGCTTGAATCCGTTATCAAGGACTTTATAGCCAAACATTTAGAAAGCAGTGGCAGGATCAGTCAGAGTCAGCATGGATTTGTGAAGGGAAAGTCATGCTTGACAAATCTGTTGGAATTCTTTGAAGAGGAAACCAGTACAGTCGACAAGGGGGAGCCAGTCGATGTGGTATATTTGGACTTTCAGAAGCCGTTTGACAAAGTCCCGCATAAGAGATTATTGTGCAAACTTAAAGCGCATGGGATTGGGGGAAATGTATTGAGGTGGATAGAAAACTGGTTGGCAGAGAGGAACCAAAGAGTCGGGATTAATGGGTCCTTTTCAAATTGGCAGGCAGTAACCAGTGGGGTACCACAGGGATCGGTGCTGGGACCCGAGTTATTCACAATATATATTAATGATTTGGATGAGGGAACAAAATGTAACATCTCAAAGTTTGCAGAAGATACCAAATTAGGTGGGAGTGCGAATTGTGACAAGGATGCAGGGATCCTCCAGCAAGATCTGGACAGGTTGGGCGAGTGGGAAAACCAATGGCAGATGCAATCTAATGTGGATAAGTGTGAGGTTATTCATTTCATTTTGGAAGCAAAAACAGGGAGGCAGATTACTACCTGAATGGTTGTAAATTGGGAGAGAGGAGTGTGCAGCGGGATCTGGGTGTCCTTGTGCACCATTCGCTGAAGGTAAGCATACAGGTGCAGCAGGCGGTAAAGAAGGCTAATGGTATGTTGGCCTTCATTACAAGAGGCTTTGAGTATAGAAGCAGCGATGTGTTGCTGCAATTGTACAGTGCCTTGGTGAGGCCATACTTGGGAGTACTGTGTACAGTTTTGGTCTCCTTCTCTGAAGAAGGATGTTTTGCTCTCGAGGGAGTGCAGTGAAGGTTTACCAGACTGATTCCAGGGATGGCGGGACCGTCATATGAGGAGAGATTGACTAGGTTGGGATTGTTCTCGCTGGAGTTCAAAAGAATGAGGGGGGATCTCATAGAGACTTATAAAATTCTAACAGGACTAGACAGGGTAGATGCAGGAAAGATGTTACCAATGATGGGTGTGTCCAGAACCAGGGTTCACAACCTGAGGATTCAGGGTGAACCATTTCGGACAGAGATAAGGAGACATTTCTTCACACAAAGAGTGGTGAGCCTGTGGAATTCATTACCACAGGAAGTAGTTGATGCTAAATCATTGAATATATTCAAGAGGCGGCTGGATATAGCACTTGGGGAGAATGGGATCAAAGGCTATGGGGAGAAAGCAGGATTAGGCTATTGAGTTGGATGGTCAGCCACGATCGTGATGAATGGCGGAGCAGGTTTGAAGGGCCAAAAGGCCTCCTCCTGCCCCTATCTTCTATGTATCTATGTATCTATGGGCAAAGGGGGCGGGGTTGCATTGTTAGTAAGGAATGCGGTTAAATCGATAGCAAGAAACAATATAGAATCAGAAGGCATAGAATCTCTGTGGGTAGAGTTGAGGAATCGCAAAGGTAAAAAGGCCCTGATGGGAGTTATGTACAGGCCCCCTAGCAATAGTCAGGATGTGAGGCAGAAAATCAATCAGGAGATAGAGAAAGCATGTAAAAAAGGCAATATCACAACAATCATGGACGACTTCAATATGCACATCGACTGGTAAATCAGGTTGGTAGTGGATCCCAAGAAAATTCTGATTTGGTGATGTGTAATGAGGCAGACTTGATTAGGGATCTTAAGGTGAAGGACCCTTAGGGAGCAGTGACCACAATATGATAGAATTTACCCTGCAGTTTGAGAGGGAGAAGCTGGAGTCAGATGTAATGGTATTACAATTAAATAAGGGTAACTACAAAGACATGAGGGAGGAGCTGGCCAGAGTTGCTTGGAAAAGGAGACTAGCAGGGAAGACAATGGAACAGTAAGGCAAGAGTTTTTGGGGGTTATTCAGGAGGCACAGGCGCCCTGTACTCTGCAAGTCCAATGTGAGTGCGGCTTTGAGAGTTTGGGGGCAGTGGCGGAAGCATATGGGAGTGGAGGGAGCGTCGGTGTGGGCTCCAATTCATGGCAATCACCTGTTTGTCCCGGGGAGGATGGATGGGGGTTTCGGAGGTGGCAGAGAGCGGGGATTGAGAGGCTGGGGGGATCTATTTATTGATGGGAGCTTTCCCTGTTTGGAGGATTTGGAGGAGGAGTTTGAATTGCCGGGAGGGAATGGGTTTTGATATCTGCAGATAAGGGATTTTGTTCGAAGCCAGGTTTCGATCTTTCCACTCCTACCGCCACAGGGGATACAGGATAAGATAGTTTCTAAAACGGGGATGGGGGAGGGGAAGTCGCGGAAATTTCTAAAGAGCTTATGGAGTCGGAGGGAATCCAGATAGGGGAGGTAAAACGCAAGTGGGAGGATGATGCAACCATCAATTCATGCGAGACAGAGAGTTGAAGTGAACAGTGGCTTTAATCGACTAGAACAGTGCCGGCCTGCGACTGCTCTGCCAGTGAGAGCCGCCTACAGGGCAGCTGCTCTTTATACCTCCCCTCAAGGGGGCGGAGCCAGGGGCGGAGCCCACAAGGGCACCAACATGATATATTCCGTGTAGTACAGTGCAATGGTCCGTAGGTGGAGCCCACATGGGCAACAGCGTGATGCAATGTAATACAGTGGTGAATGGTTAGTACAATACATTCACCACAGAGGATGAGCTGGGTAAGGAGCTATAGACAGGCCTCTGGGAGGATGCTCTGAGCAGAGTCAACACATCCTCATTATGTGCCAGGCTCAGCCTGTTACAATTCAAGTTGGTTCACCGGGCACACATGACAGTGGTCCGGATGAGCAGATTTTCTGGGGTGGAGGACAGGTGTGTGAGGTGCGCAGGAGGGCCTGCAAATCATGTCCACATGTTTTGGGCATGTCTGAAGCTTAGGGGATTCTGGCAGGGATTTGCCGATGTCATGTCCACGGTGCTAAAAACGAGGGTGGCGCCAAGTCCAAAGGTGGCAATTTTTGGAGTGTCGGAAGACCCGGAGTCCAGGGGGTGAGAGAGGCTGACATTTTGACCTTTGCCTCCTTGGTAGCCCCGAAACGGGATCCTATTATCCTGGTGGGATTCGGAGCCCCCGAAGTCGGGTGTTTGGGTGAGTGACATGGCCGGGTTTCTCAGGCTTAAGAAAATTAAGTTGAAAATGAAAATCGCTTATTGTCACGAGTAGACTTCAATGAAGTTACTGTGAAAAGCCCCTAGTCGCCACATTCCGGCGCCTGTTCAGGGAGGCTGTTACAGGAATCGAACCGTGCTGCAGGCTTGTCTTGGTCTGCTTTCAAAGGCAGCGATTAGCCCTGTGAGCTAAACAGCCCCTGAGAGGATCAACGTTAGGATTCGTCCGGAGGTGGCAGTCGTTTATCGACTTCTTCGGGGAAGCTAAACTGTTAGAAGATACAATAAGGGAGGGGTTAGGGAATGAAGGGTGTAGGGGGAGATAGTTTAGATTAGTTTAGGCGGGATCAGCGAGAGGAAATGGAGGGACTTGGAAATTGTGTGTGTTGTTGGTTGGGAAGGGGTGTTACCTATTGAATTATGTTTACATTTGTATTTGCATCTTTTGTTGTTATTAAACCATAAATTCCTGAATAAAATGTTTGTTAAAAAAAATTAATATCTTCCCACTCATCATCAGCAATATCAATGTTATCGTGCATGGTAGCACAGTGGTTAGCACTGTTGCTTCACAGCACCAGAGTCCCAGGTTCAATTCCTGGCTTGGGCCACTGTCTGTGCAGAGTCTGCACGTTCTTCCCGTGTCTGCGTGGGTTTACTCCGGGTGCTCCGGTTTCCTCCCACAAGTCCCGAAACATGTGCTGTTAGGTGAATTGGACATTCTGAATTCTCCCTCAGTGTACCCGAACAGACACCATAGTGTGGCGACTAGGGGCTTTTCACAGTAACTTCATTGCAGTGTTAATAAAGCCTACTTGTGACAATAATAAAGATTATTATTATTGTGTTCATCATCAATATCTTCCCACTCATCTTCCGATGGGGTGACCTCAAGCAGCAGGGAGTTGATTTCAGAGGCCTGAGATGAATCACCAAGTGCTTCTGGAGCAAGCTTTTCTAACACTGATATGATGTTGGCTGTTTCTAGCTTGCTCAGTAGCTGGCCCTCCGAGGTATCAGCCACTGCGATCTGCTTTTATTGTGGAGTGCGTCATCTCAGAGTTCCAGCCAAACCACCGGAGTTGCGCTTTTTGGCCCTCTTCATTAAGTCCGTCATTACTCCTGCGAAAGAGATTTATGAGCATTTCATACTGATCTTCATCTGGCTCACCTTCCACACCATTACTTTCCGCATCATCTTCAAAGTCATCATATATATCTTCGTAGTACTCATTGTCGGATTCAGCACCGTCTGCAATGATGCCTCCTGTAAAATACAACATTGCACACGGAATTATGTGTTCGCGCAGGAGGCAGCCAAGTTCATAGTCAGCCTTGAGTTGTACTTCTGAACTTTTGCTTAACATTCCACACTGTGAAACTTCGGGAAGGCTGAAGAAATTAAGGAATGATTTATTTGATACAGTTTTCGTAACTGTTCTGCTGGTGCTTCGACCTTTGCGCTTCAGTTTTGTTTGAATTGTTTTTAATGTGACATTTTTGCCCTCCCTCCCGTCGATATTACAGCCTGTGCACCCCAGGATTTCTGGTTCATCAAAGAGTGAAGATTCAAGCTTGTCAGGCCGCAAATCCATCTGGTATGCTTTCATAATCACCTCTTCTGTGAAATACTCATTGGGCACGAACTTCAGCTCCAGAGTGAAGATCCTTGACTTCTCATGCTCCGAACATTTAACATTCATATCTTGTCGATGCTTTAATACGGGCTCATCATGCTCCTGTGTCATGCCACTGAGCACATAGACCTTCTTGAAGACTGTTAACCAGAATTGCGGAATGCCCTGTGGCTCTTCCGTCTCTGTCTGATTTCTTCTGAATCCTCATCAAATGTGCACACTATGATATCTTGTGTGGATCTGTAGTATTCAGCTGGCCACCCATCCTCTGGGACACACAGTCGCTCAACTAAGTTCAGAGATTCACATGCATCCGCTCCTAATTTGGGTTAAATTTTCATGTCCACAATATAAAACAGTAACATGTATGTTATGTTATGTCATGCATGGAGAGCTCAAATTCACATTCACTGAAAGTCTCCATCTTTTTTGTACTGTAATATACCGGCATTCCAGCGAGTTTCAGCTGCGAGTCCAGCTTGTGCAAAGCAGACCAACGAGTACGTTGGTCTTCATTTTAATGTCAAAGTCACATCGTAATAATGAGTCATTTAGGAACACCATCGCTTACCATCTGGTTTTGATGGTTTCCGGCGAGTTCTTATTAGCTTTGTTCTTTTTTAAAATTGTGACTTCATCTTTTTTGATCGGACTCTTCTGGTCCTTGGTTGCAATGAGATCAATGAAGAACTGATTGTCAGGAGATATCTGATCAACCACATTTACTGATCTTATCTGGTCCATTGTAGAACGCACAAAACACTGTTTCACAAAATGCCCAACATTGCTGCACTTGGGACAGACTTTTCCAAAGGCCGGACATTGCCGTGGGCCATGTCGAATACCATGCTTTGGGCATAAAATGGCCGCCCGCACTGAGGCCACATTTCTTCATGACGTGCATCGCAGCACTAATGGCGCTGGCGTCTTCCTCTGTGTTGGCGCCAAAGCTTTTTGAGCAGAGTGTGCTGATTTGCTGTGCAGCCACCTCACTTGCCTGGCAAATCTTTATTGCTTGTTCCAATACCAAATCTTATTCCCACAGTAACATCTCACGTAGCTTATCATTTGATACACCAAAGACAATTTGTAGTGGATCAGAGATTTCAGGCTACTGAAGTTGCATAACTGGGCCTTCAGCCTCACGTCAATGACAAAACTGTCGAATGACTTGCTAGGTTTCTGGATAAGCATACAGAACATATATCTCTGGAGTGTCTCATTATTTTTGCGGGAGCAATGTCGATAAAAATACCAATGACTTTATCATATGTCTTGCTATCCTCCTCATTGTCGAATGTGTTATACAGTTCAATTGCTTGTGGACCTACCAACATAAGCAGCAACGTTCTTCACCTTTCGTCAAGCTGTGCCTACAGGCCTAGGGCTGGAACACAGAGTTTTATCTGTTGCTTGAAGAGCCACCAGTTTTCATCTACATTACCTGATACTTGAAGCTGGTGGGGCACTTTCAGTCTGTCCATCTTGCGTTCCCGTGTCTTTTATTGTGTCGAGTCGCCAATGGTTGCAGTTCATCAGGTTGGATCTTCTGCCGAATTTTAACTTTGTCACTGCTGTTGTTATCTTCAAATCTTCAACACTCTGGGACCATATTGTGTTTGGTGTTCATTGTCTAGCAAGGAATCTACCGAACTGCTGGTGACTTGTCTAAACCAGGAATTTTATTAATACACACGTGGTAAGGTAACGATCAGATACTGAGCAAGTTAACATGGAGTTTTTTTATACTCTCCTGGAACTACCCCTATGCACAACTGTCCACTTCTACGTCTTACAAACCTCTGTGCCTTGTCACATGACCACAATCTTGAGACTGCATGGCAGATCTGTACAGCCACCTGTTGGTTGGAGGCTGCACCACCAACTATATACAACACCGTCTACAGGCATATCACCACACTCCCCCAAACCTGAAACCCTCTTATCTGGCTGACCTGCCATCCTCTGCCCCCTCCCTCAGGCTCTCTCATGGCCTCTTTCCCATGGACTCCCTGATGGTTGGTAGCAACCAGCGCACTCACCTCCAAATTCCCCCTCAGAGGTGAGGTCGCCAGGTACACGATTTTATAAACCTGTTGGAAACCCGCTGGTGAGGTTAGAATATACAATGAGAGGGTGATCACAGCGGGACAGTCTTCTAATGATATCTTAACGTGTTGAAATGAGGTTCTATACGTTCCTGGGCAGAAACCGGCCGGGAGGTCACCGGTCACCATTTTGTCACCGGCCGGGAGGGCGGGTGGGGAAAATATGAAAAATGTCGCCGGTGAGATTTGCGTTTTTTGACCCTCGCAATATTTTGTGCCCACGTCGCCATTTGTGCTCACAACGAAAGTGGATTCAATATTATTATTATAGATTTCCATGTATTTACATTGCAGGCTTTTCCAAAATGTCATATTTTATTCTTCATTCGATTTATCTAACAACTGTACAAATCTATACATCTACATGACAAGTCCAAAACTGCAAACCAGTAAATAATAAAGTGATTTAATCTAGCTCACTCTATCAGAATAGTTATCAATTGTGTAAATTGTGCCTAAAATAATCTAGTAGCTGTTCCAGGATCGCACAGTATTGCATCACGTGAGCCATATTACATATCATAATGTGCATTTTTACTGGTACCTACCCTGTGAAAAGTGTCGAGCAATGGGCACGCACAATCAGGATCAGAATATTCTCCTTTCTCATTTCAAAATAGATCTGTGATTATAAATGAAGATTTTTTTTCTCCATACTAGTGCATGACTTTCATTTTTGAAAGTTAATTGTGGAGGGAGTATTGAGCCACAAGGCTGAAGGTTTGCTCAAGTTTGGCTAAGTTTAGTCTTTAATACTTACTCATTGATGCAAAGGTCATCGCCGGAGCTTTCAATTTCCCATGTTCAGCTCATTTAAACAATCATTTGTACTTTCGCCGCTTTGTGCTGAGGGTCAGCTGAACGCAGAAGGTGTTCAATCATTCCGGCAGATCGAATTTAAAGGAATGTTTAACCTCAAAGAGGAAGCGGCTGCATGGCGGAGGAATGGGAGCTGCGGAATATTATTACAGGCGCCGCAATGGTTTTTAAATATTTGCCGGTCTTCAGGTGGGGGAAATGTTGGGAAGCGTGGTGCCAAATGAGATGAGAGGCTCTAATAAGATACAGCGGTCAAGCGGCAGTGTGCCTTCTGCCCCACTGCTTAAGCCTGCAACGATGGATTGCAAACCGCATTTTGGAAAGTGGCAAGGTTAGCGCCATGAGGAAAGTTACGTTTGCCATTTCGGACAATAGCGATTGGCAACGAGTGTCAGAACCTGGAGGCAGATGGATAGAAGATGACACACTTCCAGGAATCTGGTACGGCAACATGACTTTTCTGTGTTGCGTGTCCAGTCGACTGCCTACAAATTCATTCTGCGTTTACTTCTGTCGTAGTTTCATACAACTGAGCGTCTTGCTCGGCCAGTTCAGAGGGCAGTAAAGAGTCACCCAAAACCACATCACTGTGGGTTTAGAGTCACAGGTAAGGATGGCAGATTTCTCCACAGGACATTAGTGAACCAGATTGTTTTGCAATAATCAACAATGGTTTCATTTCACTCTTTGATGGACAAACTCCCCATACCTAGGAATCCCACCCCCACCCAACAGGCAAAGCCTTTAGCATCAGTTTGGGAGGAGATGGGGTATTTAGATGTGTGGAGAATGCTCCACCCTAAAGATAAAGAGTTCACTTTCTTCTCTGCTCCCCATGAATGTCATACGAGAATTGAATATTCTTTCATGCCGAAAGCAATCCTACACTCAGTGGCTTCCTGCTCTATAGGTAGTATTGTGATTTCTGATCAAGCGCCTGTCTTCCTGGAATTTTCATTCAAGGGAACACACCCCTGGTTTAGATTTTGGAGATTTGATGTCTCTTTGCTCAGAGGCCATAACTTTATCTCGTATTTTCTTTTTGAAAATATTTGTATTCAGTTTTTAACATTTTATACATAAAACAAAACATCACAAAGCAAAATGACTAACAGAAGAACCCCTCCCCACTCTACTAACCAGTACATAGATCATAGATCATAGAATTTACAGTGCAGAAGGAGGCCATTCGGCCCATCAAGTCTGCACCGGCTCTTGGAAAGAGCACCCTACCCAAGGTCAACACCTCCACCCTATCCCCATAACCCAATAACCCCACCCAACACTAAGGGCAATTTTGGACACTAAGGGCAATTTATCATGGCCAATCCACCTAACCTGCACATCTTTGGACTGTGGGAGGAAACCGGAGCACCCGGAGGAAACCCACCCATGCACGGGGAGGATGTGCAGACTCCGCACAGACAGTGACCCAAGCCGGAATCGAACCTGGGACCCTGGAGCTGTGAAGCGATTGTGCTGTCCACAATGCTACCGTGCTGCCCATATATGACTCTAAAAGTAACACACCTATTTCTGCCCCCTCCCAAACTTCCCATCCCCCCCCCCCCCCCCCCCCCCCCACCCGCTTTAGTAGCTGACAGTGACCAATTCTTTAAAGTGAAGAATAAACAGACTCCCTCTCTTATGGAACCCCTCCATTGCCATCTCAGGGTAAACTCAAGATACAGAAACTCCATCAGGTTCCCCAGCCACACGGAGGCACAGGGCAGAGAAGCTGACCTCCACCCCAACTGGGCCCGCCAATGAGCAATCAGCGAGGCAAAGACTAAAACATCTGCCCCACCCCCGTCAGCAGCTCCGGCCGGTCTGACACCCCAAATATGGCCCCCAGGGGTCTGGGCTCCAAGTCCAAGTGCAGGATCGCTAACATGGTGCTGAAGAGCGAAACCCAAAACTTCTCCAACTTTGGACAGGACCAGAACATGGATGGCCGGGCCTCTGCCTCACTGTTCGCAAGTCTCCTTCTCCCTCTCAAACAACCGGCTCACCCTTTTAAAAAAAATAAATTTAGAGTACCCAATTCATTTTTTCCAATTAAGGGGCAATTTAACGTGGCCAATCCACCTACCCTGCACATCTTTTGGGTTGTGGGGGTGAAACCCACGCAAACACGGGGAGACTGCAAACTCCACACAGACAGTGACCCGGAGCGGGCATTGAACCTGGGACCTTAGCGCTGTGAGGCAACAGGGCTAACCCACTGCTCCACCATGCTTTCCAACCGGCTCACCCTTGACCTCGTCAAATGCACCCTGTCCACCACCTTTAATTGTATTAACCCGAGTCTCGCACACGAGCTTGAGGCATTCATCCTCCGCAACACCTCACACCACAACCCGCCCTCCACGCCCAGCTCTTCCTCCCACTTGACCTTAACACCCTTGAAGGGAATAATCTCCCATCGGACCACCGCCTTTAATGCCTCCCAAAATGTGACCACCAACACCTCCCAGTTCTGATTGACTTCCATGTACTCCCCAATCGTCGACCTCACCTTTTCACAGAACCCCTTATCCGCCAACAACCCAAATCCAGCCTCCATTCTGGCCTCTGCACCTACCCCTCACTAAGCTCCACCTCCAGCCAATGCGGCGCATGATCGGATATTACAGTTCCTGCATACTCTGCTCCCACCATCCTTAACAGCACCGTCCGGCTCACCACGAAGAAAATCAATTCTCAAGTACGCCTTATACACGTGCGAAAAGAAGGAGTACTCCCTCCTCCCAGGTACTTAAACCTCCACGAGTCGACCATTCCCATCCGCTCCATAAACCCTCCCAACACCTTCGCCATCACAACATTCCCATTGACTTGGAGCTCAATCTGTCCATCCTCAGTTCCATCATGAAATTAAAATCTCAACCCATAATCAATTGATCCTGCTTTGGGATCGGTCCAACCCCTCACAAACGGCACATCATCCCAATTCGGTGCAAATCCAATAACCAGCACCACCAGCATTCTGTCCAACGCCCCACTTACCATTACATACTTTCCCCCCTGTACTTCATCGGCCTTCACAAACCCCACTCTCTTATTCAACAATATGGCCACCCCCCACGACTTTGAATCAGATCCCGCATGGAATACCTGTCCCACCCACCCCTTCCTCAGCCTAACTTGATCCTTCACGCGGACATCCATCCCCTGTAAAAAGATCAACTCCGCCTTCAATCTCCTCAAGTGCGTAAAGACCCCAAGACTTCTAAATCGGCCTGTTTAACCCCTGGAGGGGCCACGTTACGATTCTTACCCGAGGCTTATGCCTCCACTTCTCTCTACCGTCAACCATCATTCCCCTCTGGCTCTGCCTCCTCTAATGCCACCCTATATTTGGTGCATCAAAGATGCCCCCTCCCCCGTCTTCCTCTATAACCATGTTTAGTCTCCAACTGTGCCGTATAGAAATGGCGTCCTGATCTCTTTCCGCACTGAGGAGTTTCGGCGAGTGGAACTCCTCAGTGCAGAAAATGGGACTAAGTGCTGCCTCGGTTGCTCATTCCCCACTCAGGCCCGCATTTACCCGAATGGCCGTTTTATAGCGTGGTTTTTCTCAGTGCTCCGAGTGCCGGGAAACACCCGGCTAATAGTGCGCCACAGGACTCTGTTCCCATTTGGGTAGATCGCACCCCTGGTGACTGTAATTATTGGCAGCAAAGGGCCAAAGACTTTGGGTATTTTTCTAAGAATTATTGGTTAATTCACTTGTGTTGCAACTCCGGGTCAAGTGGGCTGATATTGACCATGCATTTGCCTAGGCTGTTGTAACACATGGCTGGATAGGATAGCATTGATTCAGATGAATGTGCTACCTAGGTTATTATATCCTTTACAGATGCTGCTAAACTTGCTTTTTGCTGAGGTCTGAAAGGAAATTAATGAGGTGCTCAGTTCTTTTATATAGAACAAAAAGAAACCTCGCTTAAAACTAGCCAAACTGCAGCTTTCCAGTTCAAAGTGGGGGGATTATGGGTGCCATATCTTTAAATGTATCTGTTAGCTTCTTATCTTAGATTCTTACAAGAATGGGTCAGAGAGCACCCTTCCTCCATTTGGCTCAATATTGAAGCCGGCCAGTCTGTCTACTCCTTACAGGCCGTGTTGTTTCCCAGCGATTTCAAGGCTGTGCCTGTCAAGTGTGAAAATCCTCTAACCATGAACACTCAGAATGTGATGGATGGTCTGTCAGCAGGGAGGGATATCTAATTTAATTTCCGCTCTCTCTCTCTCATTCAGGGCAATCAGGATTTTCCACCAGGTCTTATGGACCATGAATTTGATATCTGGAGGGATCGAGGTCACTGTAGGCTGAGTGATATTTTTGGTGGTGCTTCCTTGTTATCTTTTGAGCAACTATGTCAACAATTTGATATCCCAAGATTCTCTCTTTTCAGATATCTACAACTCAGAGACTTTATCCGTAATAAGACATCTCTGCATCTCAATACTAATGTCTCCCCGGTGGAAAAAATCCTGATATCCACGGAACCTAAGCAATTAATTAGCAAGTTTTATGGCACTTTATGCTCTCGCTCCTGGGTGAATATACGAGAGGCTGGGGTCTTGGGATAAAGGCCCAAATTGATGCGGAGACTTGGGGCAATATATGAGAAAATGCCAATATAATCTCAGTGTGTAATAGAACAAAGGAGACTCAGTTAAAAATATTACACTGTCTGCATATCATGCCAAGACACAGGTCTGACCTTATCATATCCTCGCTGTGCCTAAAGTGCAAAGTAGTCAAGCCAGACTACACATGTTGTGTTTGGCCCTGTGTCAAAATTAAATCCCACTGGTCAGGTGTACTTAAAGAGCTTGAGAAGATATTTGATACGGCCTTAGAATTTAATCCTTTATTCTTAATTCCCAGATAGAAAGCTAACTGATGCTCATGAAAAAAGGCTGTATAATACCCTAATACTTGAAGCAAGGAAGAATATCCTCTGCTCCTGGATTAACAATAAACCTCCTTGGGTTCAGAATTGGCATAAAATTATCATGTATTATATTGTTGGTGTTCTTTGAAGGGGGTTGTCCTGAGATGAGACACCTTAAAACCGGATAACTAGGATAACACTAGAGTAGTTCTACATCAGTTAGTTTATTGAGGATTGAGACTAATCATAGAAAGTCATTATTAACCATGAAACACGTATTTTTAGAACATAGCAGTAACAAGCATTTAAACTTTTGCTAAAAGCAGTGGTCGCAGTGCATGATGGGATTTAAAGTAGCTAAGTCGCCCCTGTTCTTAAGATAAGCAGAATCAGACAGAAAAAATTTGGTCAGCAATAACACAGTCAGCTCAATAAGCAGTTCTTATCAGTAGCCCTAAAATCCTGTGCTCAGACAATCCATGGTACAAAGAGGAACCAGCTTCAACATCCTGCACCCAGACAAACAATGAGATAGGCAGGAACTGGCTGATATAAGCAACATGGGAATAGGAGAGAAAAAGACATAATGGATCTAAGAGTCCTGGAAAACAACAGATGGACAGAGAACACGATGGGGTTCAATCATGAGCTAATCACGCAGTCATCAAGCTGCCTAAAGTAAACGTCGTTGGTCAAGGTAAAATTGACAGCTCCAAGGATTGGATCGAGTCCAACTGGGATGGGCTATGGATTTTTGGAAAATTGTATAACTGTTGAACCTGAACCAGTGTAAGGTAGAGTGGTTGTGGCATTTATCCAAATCACTCTCCCTCGTACATTGACCAAACATGGAAAATAAAGCTGTCTTAACCAGAGTTGATGTATCCGCAAGTCTTTGTGTTTTGCTGAGCTGTAAGTAAGAGGGGGGAACCCCACGTAAAAGCTAGCTCAATACTCCGTCCTTGAAAACGCTCTTACATCCTCCTGTCTTTTTCTGTATTCATATATGGAGAAATATTCATGCTGTATTGTAGGAGTCTGTTGCATTATTTGTAAAAATGGAAAAACTGCAATAAAAATATATTGAAAAAAAACAATGGTTTCATGGTCATCATTTCACTTTTAACTTAATATTAAATAAGTTCAAATTGCACCACCTGCCATGGTGGAATTCGAACATGGGTCCCCTCTGTCTCTGGAATACTAGTCCAGTGACAAGACCACGACCCTCATGCCTCATGTCCATGCCTCAGTAGGCACTACTTCAAAATTCAATTCACATTTAAACACCTTTACTACACCTATTTCATCTAAGGGAGAAATAACTTAAATCATGATGTGTGGACACTTCCCCAGGTGGATTACAGGCTCTACTTATCAGCGCAATTCTCCAGAAAAATGTCAATGTTAATCATTTATGGCAGGGTTTTCAGGAAGTTTCCCACCGGCTCTGCCGGCGAGTTCCCCACCACTATTCCTGGACACGCTCGCTTGACCGCAACACGGCCAGAGAATGCCGGGAGAGGCTTACAGCGAGCCTCCCTATAGGCTCTGTAACTCCCGGGATTCTCCGATGTCCCGTGAGATGTCGGAGTTGATGTCCCAAATGGGAGGGACCAAATGACGCTGGCAGATGTAGGTCGTAAACCTACTTATTACCTTCCTACGTGGGATTCACCAGCCTCCAGCGAATCACCGGTCTCCCCAGGAAGCTGCAGTCGGGTGCCGATCAGAACTGGTCCACACAAACATGGACCAGGAGGAATGGAATTGGGTGGGGGGGGAGTCTCCAGAGCTATCGGAGACCTCTGGGTGGTCAGGGTAAGTGCAGGGTGGTTCCCTGGCCGTGTCCCTGGAACACAGGCACATTGGCACTGCCCAGCTGGCACCTTCACACTGCCACCATGGCACTGTGAAGCTGTCAGGAGCACTGCCTGGGTGTCAGGGTGGCAGAGCAAGGGTTCCCAAATGCCAGGGTGGCAGTGCCAGGGGTCAGGCCTATGAAACAAGGGTGGAAGGGGGGTTTGAAGGTGGGGGAATGCAGGGCAGGTACGTAGGGGCCTCCGGAAGTTGGGTGGGTGGGGGTCCTAGAAGGGAGGGGGTGCTGTAAGTGGGTTTGGGGGGCCTGAAGAGGGGGGACTACCAGTGACCCCTTGGCAGGGTGTCCTCACTTGGGGAGTGTGGGTTAGTGTCCATGTGTGTGGGGGCATGACATTGCCCATGGGTGAGGGGGGTGGGGGTCCCACAAGCCCAATTAGAGATTGGGGCACCCTTTCAAAATGGCAGCCCAATTTCTGAGTTCAACTCCCCAGTGCTAAAAAAGAAATTCTAAGGGCGCAATTCTCCGGAAAAATTTCCACGTGCTGTAGCAAGCGGGAATAGCTGTGAGTTTCCCGGCACTGGGCCCAGGGAGGCCAGCAACACTATTCAGTGTTAAATGTTCCACATAATGAGGCCCCACAGGCTCGCCAGCTGAATCGCCAGGACTGCACTAGCCAGCCCCCCACTAAAAATTTGAGCAGCAGTTAAGCAGCACTTGTTCAGCCAACCCCAGCCAGCTCGCAACAATGGCTCCAAGGAGACCGGCCCCAAGATTCGGGGATGCTGACCTGGGGAGGGTCTTGGACGTGGTGGAGGCAAGGAGGGATGTCGTGTTACACCGAGGGTCCCAGAGGGTGAGCCACAAGGTAGCCAGTGCTGCCTGGGATGAGGTGGAGCAGCAGTCAGCTCAGGGCAGTGTGACCAGGAGGACTGACCTCCAATGTCGGAAGAAGGTCAATGACCTACACCGGGCAGCCAGAGTGTGTAGTCACCAAAGTCCCACCCCCAACCCCCCAAGGAAGCATCCCTCCAGGCGACTCTCAACCCTCCCTCCATCCCCCTCCCCTTCAGCAACCCTTCCACTCACCCTTCAACCCTCTTTCCACCCAACCCTCCCTTCACAATCTTCCCCCCCGCCACACACACACACACACACAACTGTGATCCACGAGTTTGGCTAAATATGCCCTCGCTGTGTCCCCTCAGGAAAAGCTCTCCCATAATCGGCGGGTGAAGACCCAGACTGGCGGTGGGGTGCTGGACTTGAGAATTCTCACCTCCTTTGAGGAGCAGGCCCTGCAGGTGGCTACTGTGGCCAAGGACAGGGCGGTCACCAACACGGAGGCTGGCGGATGCCACATAGGTGAGGGACTACCAGGCTTCACTCGGAGGGTCTGTCAAACATGAATAGTGATTGCCTTACTGACTGACCCATCCCTCCCACTGACCACATGTCCATTCTCCCGCAGGTCCACCAGCCAAAGGTGCCGGCCCATCCCATGCAGCCCCCTCTCCTGCCTCCCAGGAGATCACCTCGGAGGAGAATTCCGATAATGCAACTGTTATAGTCACGGCACAGCTGTCATCCTCAACCTCCACCAGCGCAGATACACCCACCTCGGTGGAAAATGTTAGTGGTCAGGCTTCTGGGGCACAATCTGGTGAGCACCACACAGCTGCTGATGCACATCAGGTGGAGGCAGGAACCCCCAGGCGAGGCAGCAGTTGGAGGTCTGCTGGATCCCAGGGCCCACCTGGGTCTCAGCTTGCTGCTGAGCCTCTGGAACAGGATTACCCGTAGCTGATGGAGATGCCAGGGAGCATCCGGGACATTCAGAGGGAGATGTCAGCATCACTCCAGCAGATCCATAGACGATTGGAGGAGTCCCAGAGGCTAAGGGCGCAGGAGACGGCACCGGATATGAGTGGCATTAAAACTGCTAGTTGGCGACCGCAGTAGAGAGCCTGGGGCATGATGTCGGCACCATGAGTGAAGGTGTCCAAGGTATTGCGCAGTCAGTGACAGCCGTGGCTGAGGGTCTCGGTAGTATGTATGTCTCACTGGGGGATGTCAACCAGTACCAGGCCGACCTTGTGGGGTTCTGCGGGACATGTCCCGCTCTCAGATAGGAATGGCTGAGGCACTGCGGAGCTTGTCCCAGTCACAGATGGGCATGGTTGAGGCACTGCAGAGCATGCCCTGGTCACTGGGGGATGTGGCCCAGTCACTGAGGAGCATCGCCTAGGGCTTCGACACCATTGTGCGGACCATGGTGAACCGCCAAACTGGCAGAGCCAGATGATGCCGGGGTTCAAACTAGCTGCCCCTCCATTCCATGGTGAACCTCAGGGCCTATGTGCACTGACCGGGAGGAGGGAGCATTGAGTGCCAACCTGGGTCCGTCCCATGGGGCAGCGACAGTGGCCACCAGCACTCTCGAGTTCCAAACCCCCTGATGAGGCCGCATCTTGGGGTCAGCACACGGACTGGGCGGCTCGGTTGTGCATGTGCCGTCGACAAGTGAGCCTGGGCTCTCCGGCCCCAGAGCCCCCAGAGGACACCCGCCAGGGGCATCAAAGGCCACTGGACGAGGAAAACAGCTGGCTGCCTCCACCTCTGATGTGCATCCTGGGGAAACACCAAAATGGTAGAGCTAGGAGGGCCAGGCGCGTTGATCATTACTGAGGGCACTGGGGTAGGTGGTAGGGGTTAGGTAGGGGGTGGGGAGGGGGTGGGGTTGGGGGCCAGGGGTTTGAGAGGGCGGCACTATTGGGAAAGTGGTATTGTATAGTGTTAAGGAATGGGTTAAGAAACATTCTAATTAGATGTCTCATTTATGTTAAGTATCCGTTAATTGACACTGATATGTAAAGAGGCTGCAGATGGCCTTTGAGGCATGTGATGTACAAAGAACAAAGAACAAAGAAAATTACAGCACAGGAACAGGCCCTTCGGCCCTCCCAGCCTGCGCCGATCCAGATCCTTTATCTAAACCTGTCTCCTATTTTCCAAGGTCTACTTCCCTCTGTTCTCGCCCATTCATATATCTGTCTAGATGCATCTTAAATGATGCTATCGTGCCCACCTCTACCACCTCCGCTGGTAAAGCATTCCAGGCACCCACCACCCTCTGCGTAAAAAACTTTCCACGCACATCTCCCTTAAACTTTTCCCCTCTCACCTTGAAATCGTGACCCCTTGTAACTGACACCCCCACTCTTGGGAAAAGCTTGTTGCTATCCACCCTGTCCATACCTCTCATAATTTTGTAGACCTCAATTAGGTCCCCCCTCAACCTCCGTCTTTCCAATGAAAACAGTCCTAATCTACTCAACCTTTCTTCATAGCTAGCACCCTCCATACCAGGCAACATGATGAAAGAGTTTTGGTACAGAGTGTGTTGAAGGAAAAATAAAGGTGTTTTTCAGTGAGGTCAGTTTTGTTAAAGTTAGGCTGTTGCCATTTAAAAGCAGATCCAGCAATGTTTTACTGGCACCTTAAAGGAAATCTTTCTGGCATCTTTATGATTCATGTCGATGATTTTTTGTGGGGTGGGATGAGTGATTTCAAAGCTATTGTAATCTCTGGGTTGAGGAGAGAATTCAGGGTTGGAAGTCAGGCTTCCGATGCATTTACATATATTGGACTGGAAATCGGACAGACTCGGTTAGGGGCATCTTGACGTCAGCAATCTTATTTGGAAAGCATCAGCCCAATAGCAATTAGTCGTGGTCGGGTTTGATAAAATGGCACAGTGGTTTCAAAGATGGAAAAAAAGCCACTGCGAAGTTTAATTGGGAAACTGAATTGGTTAGGTAGACAGACTAGGCCAGACGTGAGTTTTGATATCTTAGAGTTGAGTACAAAAATGAATGATTCTAAAGTGGAAGACATAATGCGAGCAAATAAAACATTGGTCAAACTGAAAATGCAGGAGTGTGTTTTAAGGTTCCCGGTTTTAGGTAATGTGACATTGACTGTCACATTGACAATAAATCCCTGTGGGAAAATGTGCACTCTACAAAAGGTGTCAATGAGAAAAGGTTAAGGATAGACATTGCAAGTTTGAAGCAGATGTTGGACAGAAGGGAGATAGCAAAAATTAAATGGGTCGACCGTATCTGTCCGGTTGTTTTACGAAAAGAGGGGCTAGTTCACAGAAACTTTTGGATATTGTTAATGAAGGGCGTCTGTTTCTGTGACTGTTGTTTTTTCCTTCCAGAAATGAAAAAAACGAGGGGGGAAATTGCATGTTTGTGTTTTTGAGTTTTGAAATTTTGTTTTCACCTAATTATTTTTTTTCTCCCAAGGAAGGGGAGACTTTAAGGAATGGGTTAAGAAACATTCCAATTAGATGTTTCATTTATGTTAAGTATCCAATAATTGATATTGATATGTAAAGAGGCTGCAGGTGGCCTTTGAAGTATGTGATGTGGTGAAAGAGTTTTGGTACAGTGTGTGTTGAAGGAAAAGTAAAGGTGTTTGGGGAAAAGGAGCAGAGCTCTTGACTCTTTACTCAACAGCAGCCAAAGGCTAACATACAGCACAGTTTATTTTCACAAACATCTTGATGCCTCTGTCACGTTCTTCCGCAATGCTGGCTGACCCCCGGACCCTTTGCCTGTCTCTCCAGGCAACCCCATTTCCCCATGGCACTCACCCATCCTCGGGCCGTGGTCATGTCCTGGGAGCTGTGGCCCATCTCCTGGGTGTTCGGATGTTGGCTGCTACGAGTGTTGTGTTGACTCCCACACAATGTCCGGGCATAAAGGTGTGATCGGAGTGCTAGGCAATTACACACGCGTGCTACATGTCCCGCTTACCCATGGGAACCCAGTTGGCATGTGTCAAGTACTCACTTAATCATGATTGCCAATTCACTATTAAC
This sequence comes from Scyliorhinus canicula, assembly GCF_902713615.1. Lineage (NCBI taxonomy): Eukaryota > Metazoa > Chordata > Chondrichthyes > Carcharhiniformes > Scyliorhinidae > Scyliorhinus > Scyliorhinus canicula. The sequence continues at coordinate 105,299,403 of NC_052156.1, read as the reverse complement.
GATTGCCTTCAGCCATGCAGCCAGAGTCCTCAGCAGTTGGTGGGGCAGACTGGCAGGGACAGGGTTGGCATGATGGTGGCGTGAGTGATTTCCCCTCCCAGTTGCGCCCCTAGCGCTTCTCCCCCCCCCCCTTTCCCAAGTTGGCCAACCCTTGCGGAGGGTCCCCCACCAAGCACAGGGTTAGCCCCTGGGCTCTTTCCAGTGATGTGGAGATGCCTCCGTATACACAGGATCTGCTCAGACGAGGAGGAGCGTAACAGACATCTACAGACGCTGAAAGATGCCCTCATACGAACGGGATATGGTGCTCGACTCATCGATCGACAGTTCCAACGCGCCACAGCAAAAAACCGCACCGACCTCCTCCGAAGACAAACACAGGACACAACTGACAGAGTACCCTTTGTCGTCCAGTACTTTCCCGGAGCAGAGAAACTACGACATCATCTTGGCAGCCTCCAACACGTCATCGATGAAGATGAACATCTTGCCAAGGTCATCCCCACACCCCCACTACTTGCCTTCAAACAACCACACAACCTCAAACAAACCTTGTTTGCAGCAAATTACCCAGCCTTCAGAACAGCGACCACGACACCACACAATCCTGCCATGGCAATCTCTGCAAGACATGCCAGATCATCGACTTGGATACCACCATTACACGTGGAAACACCACCCACCAGGTACGCGGCACATACTCGTGTGACTCGGCCAACGTTGTCTACCTCATACGCTGCAGGAAAGGATGTCCCGAAGCGTGGTACATTGGCGAGACCATGCAGACGCTGCAACAACGACTGAACGGATATCGCGTGACAATCACCAGGCAGGAATGTTCCCTTCCAGGCGGGGAACACTTCAGCAGTCAAGGGCATTCAGCCTCTGATCTCCGGGTAAGCGTTCTCCAAGGCGGCCTTCAGGACACGCGACAACGCAGAATTGCCGAGCAGAAACTTATAGCCAAGTTCCGCACGCATGAGTGCGGCCTCAACCGGGACCTGGGATTCATGTCGCATTACATTCATCCCCCACCATCTGGCCTGGGCTTGTGAAATCCTACCAACTGTCCTGGCTTGAGACAATTCACACCTCTTTAACCTGGGGGTTACTCCTATCTCTGGATCTGTAAAGATTCAATTACCGGCAAATACTCGCATTCTAAGCATTGTCTGGCATCTTTGAATTTGTCTATATATATGTTTCTGGAACAAACCTCTTCATTCACCTGAGGAAGGAGCAGCGCTCCGAAAGCTAGTGTTTGAAACAAACATGTTGGGCTTTAACCTGGTGTTGGAAGACTTCTTACTGTCTTTGCGAGTGAGCAGAGATGGCTGCTCACCTCCTCGGCTCCCCACAGAAGCCCTTCCGCCAGGTTCACTTTTTAAAAAGGAGTAACAATCGGCAGCAACGTGACCACTTGCTGGAGAGGCCGGTGAATGACAGGAGGCCTTTGGATGACGGGTTGCTCTCGTTAATTGTATTGAAATGGGGCTTAAGTGGTGATAATTGGTTTCTCGCCACACTACGGCAAGACTCCGAATTCCCCAATGGGCGCGGGCCAGTTACATCGCAAACTGTTTGGTGCCTGGCGCAGTTTCCATTTTTGGCCTCTCCTGCTATTCAACAGCCTCATTACGCTTGAACGCGGGTGTAACGAGGCCAGAAGATCACACCCTAAGTGTGGGCTAATTCGGTGAAAAACTGCCCAGGGCCCAACAAAGTGACTCAGTGGCATTGAATAGTGGTGGGGAATTCGCCGGCAGAGCCGAGGGGAATCTCACTGAAAAAACCGGCCCAAATTAACTTCAAACGTTTTGGGGAGAATCACGCCCTTAGCCATTTCTTTGGGGAGTTTCTCACTGGTTTAGCCCACAATTAGGGCATGATCCTCCACCACACTGCGCCAGATAAACAGCTCGGCGCAGCGTAGCCGTTTAAAGTCGGGAGACCCCGCACCCAGGATCTACCCGGCTCGCCACGCCTTACTCTTAATGTGCGGATTCCCAAGGTACCTGGGGTTTAGGGATTCAATCTCTTCGCCTCGGGGAACTCGGGTGAGCGGCATTTGGTACTGGTCCCCACAGACGGAACTGCACTCTGGGTCTCCAAAGGGATCAGAGGCCAAAGCTGCATGCCCTTTAGGCAGGGTGGTGCCACCTGGGTTGTGGCACTGCCGGCCTGACACCCTCGCACTGCCGATGTGCCCAGGTGGCATTGCCAGGGTGCCAGTTTAGTACTGCCAAGGTGCCAAGCTAACATTTTTTGCACGTGCGGAATTAGGCTGGAGGTGCCAGCTGCCTGCCGTGGATGTTTGGGGGGGGGGGGGGAGGTTTGGGGGATCCTTCCATATTGCGTTTGGGCACTGGGGGAGGTCGAGGATTCTTTTGTGGGCCTTGGAAATCGGGATGCCATTTATCTCTCACTACAATGAGAACTCCCCTTTGGGAAAAGCGGAGCTGTAAGTGGCCCTGGCCGTGCTTTCCCTGTTCAGGCCCCTTATTCAAAGCAAGTCACGTTGAATAGCCATGTGTTTCTCGGCATTGCGCGCGCCGGGTAACACACAGCTAAACGTGCTCGCTCGAGGACTTTGGGAAGATCGTGCCCTTGAAATTTTTTTCAGCAATGGGGAGCTGAACACAGAAATCGGGCCGCCATTTCGAAAGGGTGCCCTGATCTCTAAGTGAGCTTACACCACCCACCCATGGGCAATGTCACCATCCACACACCCCGCAATGGGGTCACTGGAAGCTCCCCCTCTTCAGACCCCCCTTACAGCACCCCCTACATTCCAGGACCACTCCCCCCCAACCTCCCAGAGGCCCCTACTTAACAGCCCTGCACAACCCCACCCTTCAAACAGCCCCCTCGCCCCTGGCAGTGCCACATGGGCACCCTTGCACTGCCACCCTGACACACAGGCAGTGCTCCTGCGAGCTTGGCACTGCCGTTCGGGCACCTTGGCAGTGCCAGGGTGGCAGTGCCAAGGTTCCCATGTTCCAGGGAGAGGGCCAGGGAGCCACCCTGCACTGACCCTGACCACCCAGGGGTCTCCAGTGGCCCAGGAGACCTCCCCCCCCCCCCCACCTCGGGTGCCATTCCATCTGATTCATGTTTGTGTGGACCAGTGCTGAACGGCACCCGACTGACGCCTCACTGGGCAGGCTGGTGGTCCCACGGAGCCAGTGGATACCGGGTGAGTTTGGCAAAGCCAGTTTAAAACTGGCTTTGGAGTGCAGCGTTTGGTCCCGCCGCTTGTGGATGCGGTCCTGACTCCAATGCCTCGCAGGAATTGGGTGAATCCCGCAAGGTGTGAAAACCTCCGGGAAGCCCACGAAAGGGTCTCCCGGCATTCAGCGGTCGCACCACGCTCAAGTGAGAGCGCAATGCGGTCAGTGGATCGCGCCCTATGTCTGTCACTGTGAGCCACTCACCGCCAAAGTCTGACCTCTCTCAAGTGTACTTTTCGGTTGATTCCTTCCCAGTTAGCTGCTGAATTTGTTTGTCAATTTTTGTTCCTACATGATTGTTACATGCTTGCACATTTTTAACCTGATTACATAATCTATATATGGATTTTTCAGTGTGAACTACAATGCAATTCAGCCTTCACGCTGCAAATATATTTCTTGATCAAAATACCATTGTTATTAATCATCTCAAGCGATAAAAGCCTCTCAGAACTCTATTCATCCAACTCTGACATCTTACAATTTCTCCCACACATTTCCATTCACTATTGTGTCTTTATCTTTGTTCATTCTTGGGGCTTGGGCATTGTTTACTTTCCCTGTATAGGTGCTCTGATGCTGATGGGCCTTTTTCGTAAACTGTACTGGTAGTTTGACAAGGCTGCATAGTTTGCCACGCCTCATTAGTGTTAGGACCAGACCCCAACTTTTGTTCAGCTACTAGATGAGAACCTCAACCAACTGTGAGGAAAGGATACTTCACCTCAGGAGTTATGACTCTTATGTTAAAACAAAATTTAATTTAAACACCGAATTAACCAAATTGACATCAAAGAAATAGCTTTACAATTAACAAATAAACGGTTCTTAAACAAAAGGGAAAACATGAACTTACTATCTATACCTGCTACTAACTCCAATTAAGCAACTCAATACAGTTCAAATGCCACTTATAAATAAAGTTAACAACAACAGGTTTACATGCTTAACTGTGTAGAGACTTTTGGAGAGAGTTCCTTTCAAGAGCAGATTCAATACACGTTTGCTCCACTTAACAAGTTGTTCAACTTAAAATCCTATAACAGACTGCAAGTCTACAGAGTTTTATACTCGAGGTTCAGTAGTGATGTTGTACTTCAAACACCAGTGAGCCACAGAGGACTGAAGGGACTGAGGGAAGTCAAGCTGATACTTGCACGTTTTTTCACTCTATTTCTGAGTTCTGTTTGTGCTCTAGCACAGGGCTGGTCAACCTGCGGCTTAATTACATCAAATGCATCCCACTAAGTTCCATGATCTGCTTAGCTAGGACTAAACCCCACTCCCTCTTAAATTCCAGGGAATCTCCAGCAATCAAAACACAATTTCATTTGCCCTTTATCTGTAACCAAATAAGTGATTGCAATCAATCATTATCTTGCCTTTCATGACTCCTTACTTACAGCTTTAGCAGGCACACAGTTTGGGTACCTTAACCTAGGCTCTTTAATACTATTACTACAACAAATATATACCTCAACCCGAGATTATATTCATCACATTAGAGGCTAAACGTCAACCACATTGGTGTTGGACTGGAGTCACATGTAGGTCAGACCAGATAAGGATGGGAGATTTCCTTCCTAAAAGTGAATTGGTGAACCATCTGGGCGTTTTACAACAATCTGGCAGCTTCATTATCACTTTTACCGACAGCTGTTTTTCATTTCCAGATTTTTAAAAGCTGAATTCAAATTCTCAAACTGCCATAGTGAGATTTGAATTCACATTCTCTGAGTTAGTCAGGACCTCTGGAATACTACTCTGTAAACAGAACTACTATGCTATCATATTAGGGTTTAATGTTTGAATTTCCTCCTTAAATACTTTACTCTCTCTCTCACTCATCCCACCATTGCTTTGAATAAGATGTTTACTCTCCCAGGTGGATGTAAAAGATTCCATGACGCTGTGTGAAGGAAGAGCATGGTGTCCTCTTGTTGTCCTGCTAAATATTTATCCTTCACCAATGATACTGAAGTAAATTACCCGGCTGTTAGGGTGCCTGCTGGCTGTATATGGAACAGTACTGTGTGCAAATTGGCTGTTGAAATTCCCTCCAATGACTACAATACTGACTTAAAATGCAGTTAATTACAACGTGCTTTGAGACTTCCTGAAGATACAGAAATGCAACCTCTTTCTGAAAGAAAATCACACAGGAAAAAGTCAATAGCAGCTCGCACTCACTCAAAGGCAGCTGTAGACTGTCAGAGGGTCAGTCCTGAATTCTGCCAGGTTTTATGCCAGAGGTTCAGCCATTTTGAAAGGGTGCCCAATCTCTCAGTGAGCTTGTGGGTCCCCCACACCCCTCCACCCATAGGCAATGTCACCCCCACACACATGGACACCACCCCACACCCCCCAAGTGAGAACACCACGCTATGGGGTACCTTGGGGGTCCCCCGTCTTCTTGCCCCTTTACAGCATCCCCTCCCTTCCAGGACCCCCACCCGTTACCCCCCAAACTCCCAGAGGCCCCTACTTACCTGCTCTACACTTCCCCAACCTTCAACCCCCCCCCCCCCACCCTCATTTCACGGGTCTGTGGAAGGATGCTCTGAGCAGAGTCAACACGTCCTCATCATGTGCCAGAGTCAGCCTGATACAATTCAAGGTGGTTCACTGGGCACACGTGACGGTGGCCCGAATGGGCAGTTTTTTTGGGACAGAGGACAAGTGCGGGAGGGCCAACAAACCATGTCCATATGTTTTGGGCAAGTCCAAAGCTTAGGGGACACTGGCAGGGAATTGCGGATGTTATGTCCATGGTGCTAAAAACAAGGGTGGTGCCGAGTCCAGAGGTGGCGATTTTCGGAGTGTTGGAAGATCTGGGAGTCCAGGGGGCGAGAGAGGCAGACGTTTTGGCCTTTGCCTCCTTGGTGGCCCGGAGACGGATCTAATTAGCATCGAGGGACTCTAAGCCCCCAAAATCAGGGGTTTGGGTGAGTGGCATGGCCGGGTTTCTCAGACTTGAGAAAATTAAGTTCGCCCTGAGAGGGTCAATGTTAGGGTTCGTCCGGAGGTGGCAACCATTTATCGACTTCTTCGGGGAAGCTAAACTGTCAGCAGATTCAATAACTCAGGGAGTGGGGTTAGGGGGTAGGGGGAGTTAGTTTTGTGTTAAGAGTAGGCGGGAACAAGGGAAGATGGAGGGATGTGTTACACACTGAACTATGTGTACATTTGTATTTGTATTATTCATTGTTATAAAATCATAAATGCCTTAATAAAATAATTTTAATGAAGAAACAGCTTACCGCCAGAGTCCCGTCAGGCTTGCTACTCTTGTGTTGTGCCAGTGTGAAATTGTGTCAGTCTGAAACCCGATTGATAAAGAGTGACACGCACGAGGTGGTCCTTAGTTCACAAGAGACTTTGAGGTGAGAGCAACAAAGCCTACCTGTCATAGTGCTGTGTGCCGTTCCTGATGCGCAGTTCACTCTGCCGAGGCAGACTGGCTTCTGCCCTCCGTCTCCATGCCAAGCTGCTCTTTATAGACACCACCATACTGCTGGACTCATGGGCCCTCCTGTGTCACTGAGTCGGGTGAGTATTGTGCCTATGTTGGGGAATACATGGCTCTCCTTTCCCTCAACCCCACACACCAGTGTCCATCTGGGCAACATTATGCAATGGAACACATACAGCCATCGCAACAGAAGTCTGAAGTATGACTGGGCTGTGCTGTGAGGCGAGGCGTGGGGTGGCCGAACAACTGACAAAGACAAAGTGGGGGGGGGGGGGGGGGGGGGGGGGGCCAATGTGGAAGGAGGGCTGTGTGAAGTGGGGGGGGGGGTGAAGGTGAAGGCATGCAATGATGGGGAGAGGGCCAAGGAAGTGGATGAAGAGGATGAACAATGGGAGATAGAGGGAAGGCCAAGGGGGGGGGGGGGAAGTTGGACCCTGACAAGGCTGCAGGTTGTGCAGACAAACAAAGGGGCCGAAGGGACAGCATATGTATTACTGGAAGGGGATGCATGCAGACTGCAGATTATGGGTGGCTGCCAGTTAATGTGGCAAATCACGACTGGAACACACAAAAACTAAACAGATCAGGGCTGTAGTAGTTTGTAAAGCTTACTGTGGTCCATAGTCCTCTTTGGAAGAAAACTAAGTTCAGGGGCTGGCAAACAGGAGTCCGAGAGTAAAGACGTTCCTGTTGCAAAATGGATAGGAGTCACAGAAGACAGGCAATCCAGGGGTTCTGTGGACCTCACAGTCTGAAGACAGAAATAGGAGACATTGCAGAAGAGCAGCGGTCATGCAGCAGGTGCAGTCTTTGGGAGCATGGTGTTCCCCAGCTGCATGGAGGGGTAAGGGCTGTGTACGCCAAAGGAACATGACACAGCCTGTCCCAAGGTCGAACATGACACAGATGGCGGAGTACTCTACCCCTAGTCTGCCACATATCTCACATGCTCCAAAAAGAAGGTTGTGAGGAGCAGCAGACAGCAGGTGTGCGGGGAGCAGGGTGCAGCAGGTGTGTGAGGAGCAGGATGCAGCAGGTGTGTGAGGAGCAGCAGACAGCAGGTATGTGAGGAGCAGGATGTAGCAGGTGTATGAGGAGCAGGATGCAGCAGGTGTATGAGGAGCAGGATGCAGCAGGTGTGTGAGGAGCAGGATGCAGCAGGTGTGTGAGGAGCAGGATGCAGCAGGTGTGTGAGGAGCAGGATGCAGCAGGTGTGCTGGTAGCAGGATGCAGCAGGTGTCTGAGGAGCAGGATGCAGCAGGTGTGTAAGGAGCAGGATGCAGCAGGTGTGTGGGATACAGGATGCAGCAGGTGTGTGGGGAGCAGGATGCAGCAGGTGTGTGAGGAGCAGGAAACAGCAGGTGTGCTGGTAGCAGGATGCGGCAGGTGTGTGAGGAGCAGGATGCAGCAGGTGTGTGAGGAGCAGGATGCAGCAGGTGTGTGAGGAGCAGGATTCAGCATGTGTGTAAGGAGCAGGATGCAGCAGGTGTGTGGGGAGCAGGATGCAGCAGGTGTGTGGGATACAGGATGCAGCAGGTGTGTGAGGAGCAGGATGAAGCAGGTATGTGAGCAGCTGGATGCAGCAGGTGTGTGAGGAACAGGATGCAGCAGGTGTGTGAGGAGCAGGATGCAGCAGGTGTGTGAGGAGCAGGATGCAGCAGGTGTCTGAGGAGCAGGATGCAGCAGGTGTGTGGGAGCAGGATGCAGCAGGTGTGTGAGGAGCAGGATGCAGCAGGTGTGTGAGGAACAGGATGCAGCAGGTGTGTGAGGAGCAGGATGCAGCAGGTGCGTGGGATACGGGGCAGCAGGTGTGTGGGGAGCACGATGCAGTAGGTGTGTGAGGAGCAGGAATCAGCGGGTGTGTGAGGAGCAGGTTCAGCAGGTGTGTGAGGAGCAGGGTGCAGCAGGTGTGTGAGGAGCAGGATGCAGCAGGTGTGTGAGGAGCAGGGTGCAGCAGGTGTGCGAGGAGCAGAATGCAGCAGGTGTGTGGGGAGCAGGATGCAGCAGGTGTGTGAGGAGCAGGATGCAGCAGGTGTGTGAGGAGCAGGATGCAGCAGGTGTGCGAGGAGCAGAATGCAGCAGGTGTGTGGGGAGCAGGTGTGTGGGGATCAGGATGGAGCAGGTGTGTGGGGATCAGGATGGAGCAGGTGTGTGAGGAGCAGGATGCAGCAGGAGTGTGGGGAGCAGGATGCACCAGGTGTGTGAGGAGCAGGATGCAGCAGGTGTGTGAGGAGCAGGATGCAGCAGGTGTGTGAGGAGCAGGATGCAGCAGGTGTGTGAGGAGCAGGATGTAGCAGGTGTGTGAGGAGCAGGATGCAGCAGCGGGGTGAGGAGCAGGATGCAGCAGGTGTGTGAGGAGCAGGATGCAGCAGGTGTGTGGGATACATTATGCAGCAGGTGTGTGGGGAGCAGGATGCAGCAGGTGTGTGAGGAGCAGGATGCAGCAGGTGTGCTGGTAGCAGGATGCAGCAGGTGTGTGAGGAGCAGGATGCAGCAGGTGTGTGAGGAGCAGGATGCAGCAGGTGTGCGAGGAGCAGAATGCAGCAGGTGTGTGGGGAGCAGGATGCAGCAGGTGTGTGGGGAGCAGGATGCAGAAGGTGTGTGAGGAGCAGGATGCAGCAGGTGTGTGAGGAGCAGCATTCAGCATGTGTGTGAGGAGCAGGATGCAGCAGGTGTGTGGGGAGCAGGATGCAGCAGGTGTGTGGGGAGCAGGATGCAGCAGGTGTGTGAGGAGCAGGATGAAGCAGGTATGTGAGCAGCTGGATGCAGCAGGTGTGTGAGGAACAGGATGCAGCAGGTGTGTGGGAAGCAGGATGCAGCTGGTGTGTGGGAGCAGGATGCAGCAGGTGTCTGAGGAGCAGGATGCAGCAGGTGTGTGGGAGCAGGATGCAGCAGGTGTGTGAGGAGCAGGATGCAGCAGGTGTGTGAGGAGCAGGATGCAGCAGGTATGTGGGATACAGGATGCAGCAGGTGTGTGAGGAACAGGATGCAGCAGGTGTGTGAGGAGCAGGATGCAGCAGGTGTGTGAGGAGCAGGATGCAGCAGGTGTGCGAGGAGCAGAATGCAGCAGGTGTGTGGGGAGCAGGTGTGTGGGGATCAGGATGGAGCAGGTGTGTGGGGATCAGGATGGAGCAGGTGTGTGAGGAACAGGATGCAGCAGGTGTCTGAGGAGCAGGATGCAGCAGGTGTGTGGGAGCAGGATGCAGCAGGTGTGTGAGGAGCAGGATGCAGCAGGTGTGTGAGGAGCAGGATGCAGCAGGTATGTGGGATACAGGATGCAGCAGGTGTGTGAGGAACAGGATGCAGCAGGTGTGTGAGGAGCAGGATGCAGCAGGTGTGTGGGGATCAGGATGGAGCAGGTGTGTGGGGATCAGGATGGAGCAGGTGTGTGAGGAGCAGGATGCAGCAGGAGTGTGGGGAGCAGGATGCACCAGGTGTGTGAGGAGCAGGATGCAGCAGGTGTGTGAGGAGCAGGATGCAGCAGGTGTGTGAGGAGCACGATGCAGCAGGTGTGTGAGGAGCAGGATGTAGCAGGTGTGTGAGGAGCAGGATGCAGCAGCGGGGTGAGGAGCAGGATGCAGCAGGTGTGTGAGGAGCAGGATGCAGCAGGTGTGTGGGATACATTATGCAGCAGGTGTGTGGGGAGCAGGATGCAGCAGGTGTGTGAGGAGCAGGATGCAGCAGGTGTGCTGGTAGCAGGATGCAGCAGGTGTGTGAGGAGCAGGATGCAGCAGGTGTGTGAGGAGCAGGATGCAGCAGGTGTGCGAGGAGCAGAATGCAGCAGGTGTGTGGGGAGCAGGATGCAGCAGGTGTGTGGGGAGCAGGATGCAGAAGGTGTGTGAGGAGCAGGATGCAGCAGGTGTGTGAGGAGCAGCATTCAGCATGTGTGTGAGGAGCAGGATGCAGCAGGTGTGTGGGGAGCAGGATGCAGCAGGTGTGTGAGGAGCAGGATGTAGCAGGTGTGTGAGGAACAGGATGCAGCAGGTGTCTGAGGAGCAGGATGCAGCAGGTGTGTGAGGAGCAGGATGAAGCAGGTATGTGAGCAGCTGGATGCAGCAGGTGTGTGAGGAACAGGATGCAGCAGGTGTCTGAGGAGCAGGATGCAGCAGGTGTGTGGGAGCAGGATGCAGCAGGTGTGTGAGGAGCAGGATGCAGCAGGTGTGTGAGGAGCAGGATGCAGCAGGTGTGTGAGGAGCAGGATGCAGCAGGTGCGTGGGATACGGGGCAGGAGGTGTGTGGGGAGCACGATGCAGTAGGTGTGCGAGGAGCAGGAATCAGCGGGTGTGTGAGGAGCAGATTCAGCAGGTGTGTGAGGAGCAGGGTGCAGCAGGTGTGTGAGGAGCAGGATGCAGCAGGTGTGTGAGGAGCAGGATGCAGCAGGTGTGCAAGGAGCAGAATGCAGCAGGTGTGTGGGGAGCAGGATGAAGCAGGTGTGTGAGGAGCAGGATTCAGCAGGTGTGTGAGGAGCAGGATGCAGCAGGTATGTGAGGAGCAGGATGTAGCAGGTGTATGAGGAGCAGGATGCAGCAGGTGTGTGGGGAGCAGGATGCAGCAGGTGTGTGAGGAGCAGGATGCAGCAGGTGTGTGGGATACAGGATGCAGCAGGTGTGTGAGGAGCAGGATGCAGCAGGTGTGTGAGGAGCAGGATGCAGCAGGTGTGTGGGATACATGATGCAGCAGGTGTGTGAGGAGCAGGATGCAGCAGGTGTGTGAGGAGCAGGATGCAGCAGGTGTGTGGGATACATGATGCAGCAGGTGTGTGAGGAGCAGGATGCAGCAGGTGTGTGAGGAGCAGGATGCAGCAGGTGTGTGAGGAGCAGGATGCAGCAGGTGTGTGAGGAGCAGGATGCAGCAGGTGTGTGAGGAGCAGGTGCAGCAGGTGTGTGAGGAGCAGGATGCAGCAGGTGTGTGAGGAGCAGGATGCAGCAGGTGTGTGGGATACATGATGCAGCAGGTGTGTGGGATACATGATGCAGCAGGTGTGTGGGGAGCAGGATGCAGCAGGTGTTTGAGGAGCAGGATGCAGCAGGTGTGTGGGATACAGGATGCAGCAGGTATGTGAGGAGCAGGATGCAGCAGGTGTGTGGGATACAGAATGCAGCAGGTGTGTGAGGAGCAGGATGCAGCAGGTGTGTGAGGAGCAGGATGCAGCAGGTGTCCGAGGAGCAGGAGGCAGCAGGTGTGTGAGAAGCAGATGCAACAGGTGTGTGTGGAGCAGGATGCAGCAGGTGTGTGAGGAGCAGGATGCAGCAGGTGTATGGGGAGCAGGATGCAGCAGGTGTGTGAGGAGCAGGATGCAGCAGGTGTGTGAGGAGCAGGATGTAGCAGGTGTGTGAGAAGCAGAATGCAGCAGGTGTGTGGGATACATGATGCAGCAGGTGTGTGAGGAGCAGGATGCAGCAGGTGTGTGAGGAGCAGGATGCAGCAGGTGTGTGGGATACAGGATGCAGCAGGTGTGTGAGGAGCAGGATGCAGCAGGTGTGTGGGATTCAGGATACAGCAGGTGTGTGGGGAGCAGGATGCAGCAGGTGTGTGGGATACAGAATGCAGCAGGTGTGTGAGGAGCAGGATGCAGCAGGTGTGTGGGATACATGATGCAGCAGGTGTGTGGGTTACATGATGCAGCAGGTGTGTGGGGAGCAGGATGCAGCAGGTGTTTGAGGAGCAGGATTCAGCAGGTGTGTGGGATACAAGATGCAGCAGGTGTGTGAGGAGCAGGATGCAGCAGGTGTGTGGGATACAGAATGCAGCAGGTGTGTGAGGAGCAGGATGCAGCAGGTGTGTGAGGAGCAGGATGCAGCAGGTGTACGAGGAGCAGGAGGCAGCAGGTGTGTGAGAAGCAGATGCAACAGGTGTGTGGGGAGCAGGATGCAGCGGGTGTGTGAGGAGCAGGATGCAGCAGGTGTATGGGGAGCAGGATGCAGCAGGTGTGTGAGGAGCAGGATGTAGCAGGTGTGTGAGAAGCAGAATGCAGCAGGTGTGTGAGGAGCAGGGTGCAGCAGGTGTGTGGGATACAGAATGCAGCAGGTGTGTGAGGAGCAGGATGCAGCAGGTGTGTGAGGAGCAGGATGCAGCAGGTGTGTGAGGAGCAGGGTGCAGCAGGTGTGTGGGATACAGGATGCAGCAGGTGTGTGGGATACAGGATGCAGCAGGTGTGTGAGGAACAGGATGCAGCAGGTGTGTGAGGAGCAGGATGCAGCAGGTGTGTGAGGAGCAGGACGCAGCAGGTGCGTGGGATACGGGGCAGCAGGTGTGTGGGGAGCACGATGCAGTAGGTGTGTGAGGAGCAGGAATCAGCGGGTTTGTGAGGAGCAGATTCAGCAGGTGTGTGAGGAGCACGATGCAGCAGGTGTGTGAGGAGCAGGATGCAGCAGGTGTGCAAGGAGCAGAATACAGCAGGTGTGTGGGGAGCAGGATGCAGCAGGTGTGTGAGGAGCAGGATGCAGCAGGTGTGTGAGGAGCAGGATGCAGCAGGTATGTGAGGAGCAGGATGTAGCAGGTGTATGAGGAGCAGGATGCAGCAGGTGTGTGGGGAGCAGGATGCAGCAGGTGTGTGAGGAGCAGGATGCAGCAGGTGTGTGGGATACAGGATGCAGCAGGTGTGTGAGGAGCAGGATGCAGCAGGTGTGTGAGGAGCAGGATGCAGCAGGTGTGTGGGATACAGGATGCAGCAGGTGTGTGAGGAGCAGGATGCAGCAGGTTTGTGGGATACAGGATGCAGCAGGTGTGTGGGGAGCAGGATGCAGCAGGTGTGTGAGGAGCAGGATGCAGCAAGTGTGTGGGATACATGATGCAGCAAGTGTGTGGGATACATGATGCAGCAGGTGTGTGGGGAGCAGGATGCAGCAGGTGTTTGAGGAGCAGGATGCAGCAGGTGTGTGGGATACAGGATGCAGCAGGTGTGTGAGGAGCAGGATGCAGCAGGTGTGTGGGATACAGAATGCAGGAGGTGTGTGAGGAGCAGGATGCAGCAGGTGTGTGAGGAGCAGGATGCAGCAGGTGTGCGAGGAGCAGGAGGCAGCAGGTGTGTGAGAAGCAGATGCAACAGGTGTGTGGGGAGCAGGATGCAGCAGGTGTGTGAGGAGCAGGGTGCAGCAGGTGTATGGGGAGCAGGATGCAGCAGGTGTGTGAGGAGCAGGATGCAGCAGGTGTGTGAGGAGCAGGATGCAGCAGGTGTGTGGGGAGCGGGATGCAGCAGGTGTGTGGGATACAGGATGCAGCAGGTGTGTGAGGAGCAGGATGCAGCAGGTGTGTGGGGAGCGGGATGCAGCAGGTGTGTGGGATACAGGATGCAGCAGGTGTGTGAGGAGCAGGATGTAGCAGGTGTGTGAGAAGCAGAATGCAGCAGGTGTGTGAGGAGCAGGGTGCAGCAGGTGTTTGAGGAGCAGGATGCAGCAGGTGTGTGGGATACATGATGCAGCAGGTGTGTGAGGAGCAGGATGCAGCAGGTGTGTGGGATACATGATGCAGCAGGTGTGTGAGGAGCAGGATGCAGCAGGTGTGTGAGGAGCAGGATGCAGCAGGTGTGTGGGATACAGGATGCAGCAGGTGTGTGAGGAGCAGGATGCAGCAGGTGTGTGGGATACAGAATGCAGCAGGTGTGTGAGGAGCAGGATGCAGCATGTGTAAGGAGCAGGATGCAGCAGGTGTGCGAGGAGCAGGAGGCAGCAGGTGTGTGAGAAGAAGATGCAACAGGTGTGTGAGGAGCAGGATGTAGCAGGTGTGTGAGGAGCAGGATGCAGCAGGTGTGTGGGATACAGGATGCAGCAGGTGTGTGAGGAGCAGGATGCAGCAGGTGTGTGGGATACAGAATGCAGCAGGTGTGTGAGGAGCAGGATGCAGCATGTGTAAGGAGCAGGATGCAGCGGGTGTGTGAGGAGCAGGATGCAGCAGGTGTATGGGGAGCAGGATGCAGCAGGTGTGTGAGGAGCAGGATGCAGCAGGTGTGTGAGAAGCAGAATGCAGCAGGTGTGTGAGGAGCAGGGTGCAGCAGGTGTGTGGGATACAGAATGCAGCAGGTGTGTGAGGAGCAGGATGCAGCAGGTGTGTGAGGAGCAGGATGCAGCAGGTGTGTGAGGAGCAGGGTGCAGCAGGTGTGTGGGATACAGGATGCAGCAGGTGTGTGGGATACAGGATGCAGCAGGTGTGCAAGGAGCAGGATGCAGCAGGTGTGTGAGGAGCAGGGTGCAGCAGGTGTGTGGGATACAGGATGCAGCCGGTGTGTTGGATACAGGATGCAGCAGGTGTGAGGGGAACAGGAAGCAGCAGGTGTGCGGGAGCAGGATGCAGCAGGTTTGTGGGATACAGGACGCAGAAGGTGTGCGGGAAGCAGGAGCACCGCGTGTCTGTGGAGCAGGATGCAGCAGGTGTGTGGGAAGCAGGATGCAGCAGGTGTGTGAGGAGCAGGATGCAGCAGGTGTGTGGGAAGCAGGATGCAGCAGGTGTGTGAGGAGCAGGATGCAGCAGGTGTGTGGGAAGCAGGATGCAGCAGGTGTGTGGGGAGCAGGATGCAGCAGGTGTGTGAGGAGCAGGATGCAGCAGGTGTGTGGGATACATGATGCAGCAGGTGTGTGGGATACATGATGCAGCAGGTGTGTGGGGAGCAGGATGCAGCAGGTGTTTGAGGAGCAGGATGCAGCAGGTGTGTGGGATACAGGATGCAGCAGGTGTGTGAGGAGCAGGATGCAGCAGGTGTGTGGGATACAGAATGCAGGAGGTGTGTGAGGAGCAGGATGCAGCAGGTGTGTGAGGAGCAGGATGCAGCAGGTGTGTGAGGAGCAGGAGGCAGCAGGTGTGTGAGAAGCAGATGCAACAGGTGTGTGGGGAGCAGGATGCAGCAGGTGTGTGAGGAGCAGGGTGCAGCAGGTGTATGGGGAGCAGGATGCAGCAGGTGTGTGAGGAGCAGGATGCAGCAGGTGTGTGAGGAGCAGGATGTAGCAGGTGTGTGAGAAGCAGAATGCAGCAGGTGTGTGAGGAGCAGGGTGCAGCAGGTGTGTGAGGAGCAGGATGCAGCAGGTGTGTGAGGAGCAGGAGGCAGCAGGTGTGTGAGAAGCAGATGCAACAGGTGTGTGGGGAGCAGGATGCAGCAGGTGTGTGAGGAGCAGGGTGCAGCAGGTGTATGGGGAGCAGGATGCAGCAGGTGTGTGAGGAGCAGGATGCAGCCGGTGTGTTGGATACAGAATGCAGCAGGTGTGTGAGGAGCAGGATGTAGCAGGTGTGTGGGATACAGGATGCAGCAGGTGTGTGAGGAGCAGGATGTAGCAGGTGTGTGAGAAGCAGAATGCAGCAGGTGTGTGAGGAGCAGGGTGCAGCAGGTGTGTGAGGAGCAGGATGCAGCAGGTGTGTGGGATACATGATGCAGCAGGTGTGTGAGGAGCAGGATGCAGCAGGTGTGTGAGGAGCAGGATGCAGCAGGTGTGTGGGATACAGGATGCAGCAGGTGTGTGAGGAGCAGGATGCAGCAGGTGTGTGGGATACAGGATGCAGCAGGTGTGTGGGGAGCAGGATGCAGCAGGTGTGTGAGATACAGAATGCAGCAGGTGTGTGAGGAGCAGGATGCTGCAGGTGTGTGGGATACATGATGCAGCAGGTGTGTGGGATACATGATGCAGCAGGTGTGTGGGGAGCAGGATGCAGCAGGTGTTTGAGGAGCAGGATGCAGCAGGTGTGTGGGATACAGGATGCAGCATGTGTGTGAGGAGCAGGATGCAGCAGGTGTGTGGGATACAGAATGCAGCAGGTGTGTGAGGAGCAGGATGCAGCATGTGTAAGGAGCAGGATGCAGCAGGTGTGCGAGGAGCAGGAGGCAGCAGGTGTGTGAGAAGAAGATGCAACAGGTGTGTGGGGAGCAGGATGCAGTGGGTGTGTGAGGAGCAGGATGCAGCAGGTGTATGGGGAGCAGGATGCAGCAGGTGTGTGAGGAGCAGGATGTAGCAGGTGTGTGAGAAGCAGAATGCAGCAGGTGTGTGAGGAGCAGGGTGCAGCAGGTGTGTGGGATACAGAATGCAGCAGGTGTGTGAGGAGCAGGATGCAGCAGGTGTGTGAGGAGCAGGATGCAGCAGGTGTGTGAGGAGCAGGGTGCAGCAGGTGTGTGGGATACAGGATGCAGCAGGTGTGTGGGATACAGGATGCAGCAGGTGTGCAAGGAGCAGGATGCAGCAGGTGTGTGAGGAGCAGGGTGCAGCAGGTGTGTGGGATACAGGATGCAGCCGGTGTGTTGGATACAGGATGCAGCAGGTGTGAGGGGAACAGGAAGCAGCAGGTGTGTGGGAGCAGGATGCAGCAGGTTTGTGGGATACAGGACGCAGAAGGTGTGCGGGAAGCAGGAGCACCGCGTGTCTGTGGAGCAGGATGCAGCAGGTGTGTGGGAAGCAGGATGCAGCAGGTGTGTGAGGAGCAGGATGCAGCAGGTGTGTGGGAAGCAGGATGCAGCAGGTGTGTGAGGAGCAGGATGCAGCAGGTGTGTGGGAAGCAGGATGCAGCAGGTGTGTGGGGAGCAGGATGCAGCAGGTGTGTGAGGAGCAGGATGCAGCAGGTGTGTGGGATACATGATGCAGCAGGTGTGTGGGATACATGATGCAGCAGGTGTGTGGGGAGCAGGATGCAGCAGGTGTTTGAGGAGCAGGATGCAGCAGGTGTGTGGGATACAGGATGCAGCAGGTGTGCGAGGAGCAGGATGCAGCAGGTGTGTGAGGAGCAGGATGCAGCAGGTGTGTGGGATACAGGATGCAGCAGGTGTGTGAGGAGCAGGATGCAGCAGGTGTGTGGGATACAGAATGCAGGAGGTGTGTGAGGAGCCGGATGCAGCAGGTGTGTGAGGAGCAGGATGCAGCAGGTGTGCGAGGAGCAGGAGGCAGCAGGTGTGTGAGAAGCAGATGCAACAGGTGTATGGGGAGCAGGATGCAGCAGGTGTGTGAGGAGCAGGATGCAGCAGGTGTATGGGGAGCAGGATGCAGCAGGTGTGTGAGGAGCAGGATGCAGCAGGTGTGTGAGGAGCAGGATGTAGCAGGTGTGTGAGAAGCAGAATGCAGCAGGTGTGTGAGGAGCAGGATGCAGCAGGTGTGTGGGATACAGAATGCAGCAGGTGTGTGAGGAGCAGGATGCAGCATGTGTAAGGAGCAGGATGCAGCAGGTGTGCGAGGAGCAGGAGGCAGCAGGTGTGTGAGAAGAAGATGCAACAGGTGTGTGGGGAGCAGGATGCAGCGGGTGTGTGAGGAGCAGGATGCAGCAGGTGTATGGGGAGCAGGATGTAGCAGGTGTGTGAGAAGCAGAATGCAGCAGGTGTGTGAGGAGCAGGGTGCAGCAGGTGTGTGGGATACAGAATGCAGCAGGTGTGTGAGGAGCAGGATGCAGCAGGTGTGTGAGGAGCAGGGTGCAGCAGGTGTGTGGGATACAGGATGCAGCAGGTGTGTGGGATACAGGATGCAGCAGGTGTGCAAGGAGCAGGATGCAGCAGGTGTGTGAGGAGCAGGGTGCAGCAGGTGTGTGGGATACAGGATGCAGCCGGTGTGTTGGATACAGAATGCAGCAGGTGTGAGGGGAACAGGAAGCAGCAGGTGTGCGGGAGCAGGATGCAGCAGGTTTGTGGGATACAGGACGCAGAAGGTGTGCGGGAAGCAGGAGCACCGCGTGTCTGTGGAGCTACTGCAGCAGGTGTCTGAGGAGCAGGATGCAGCAGGTGTGTGAGGAGCAGGTGCAGCAGGTGTGTGAGGAACAGGATGCAGCAGGTGTGTGAGGAGCAGGATGCAGCAGGTGTGTGGGAAGCAGGATGCAGCAGGTGTGTGCGGAGCAGGATGTAGCAGGTGTGTGGGAAGCAGGATGCAGCAGGTGTGTGAGGAGCAGGATGCAGCAGGTGTGTGGGAAGCAGGATGCAGCAGGTGTGTGGGGAGCAGGATGCAGCAGGTGTGTGGGGAGCAGGATGCAGCAGGTGTGTGAGGAGCAGGATGCAGCAGGTGTGTGAGGAGCAGGATGCAGCAGGTGTGTGGGATACATGATGCAGCAGGTGTGTGGGATACATGATGCAGCAGGTGTGTGGGGAGCAGGATGCAGCAGGTGTTTGAGGAGCAGGATGCAGCAGGTGTGTGGGATACAGGATGCAGCAGGTGTGTGAGGAGCAGGATGCAGCAGGTGTGTGGGGAGCAGGATGCAGCAGGTGTGTGGGAAGCAGAATGCATCAGATATGTGAGCAGCAGGTGTGTGGGATACAGGATGCAGCAGGTGTGTGGGAGCAGGATGCAGCAGGTGTGTGGGATACAGGATGCAGCAGGTGTGTGAGGAGCAGGATGTAGCAGGTGTGTGAGGAACAGGATGCAGCAGATGTGTGGGATACAGGATGCAGCAGGTGTGTGGGGAGCAGGATGCAGCAGGTGTGCGAGGAGCAGGATGCAGCAGGTATGTGAGCAGCAGGATGCAGCAGTGTGTGAGGAGCAGGATGAAGCAGGTGTGTGTGGAGCAGGTGCAGCAGGTGTGTGGGGAGCGGGATGCAGCAGGTGTGTGAGGAGCAGGATGCAGCATGTGTGTGGGGATCAGGATGGAGCAGGTGCGTGAGGAGCAGGATGCAGCAGGTGTGTGGGGAGCAGGATGCAGCAGCTGTGTGGGGGCGGGATGCAGCAGGTGTGTGAGGAGCAGGATGCAGCAGGTGTGTGGGTAGCAGGATGCAGCAGGTGTGTGAGGAGCAGGATGCAGCAGCTGTGTGGGGGCGGGTGCAGCAGGTGTGTGGGGAGCAGGATGCAGCAGGTGTGTGGGGAGCGGGATGCAGCAGGTGTGTGAGAAGCAGGATGCAGCATGTGTGTGGGGATCAGGATGGAGCTGGTGTGTGGGGATCAGGATGGAGCAGGTGTGTGGGGGACTAGGGTGGTATAGGTGTGATGGGAACAGAATATGTCAGATGTGTGGGGAGCAGGATGCAGCAGGTTTGAGAGGAGCAGGATGCAGCAGGTGTGTGGGGATCAGGATGGAGCAGGTGTGTGGGGGACTAGGGTGGTACAGGTGCGATGGGAATAGAATATGTCAGATGTGTGGGGAACAGGATACAGCAGATGTGTGAGGGAGTAGTGTGTTACCTAACATGCTGTCACCATGTTGCTAATTTGTAGCCTAACATGCTAATCTGCAGAATAACATGCTGCTAACACATTGCTAACATGGAGTCTAATATCCTGCTAACATACTGCAGAGATGCAGCCTAACATGCAACCTAACATGCAGCCGGACATGCTGCTATGCATTAGCTACGAGGAGTGGTTGAATAAACTCGGTTTGTTCTCACTGGAACGACGGAGGTTGAGGGGCAACCTGATAGAGGTCTACAAAATTATGAGGGGCATAGACAGAGTGAATAGTCAGAGGCTTTTCCCCAGGGTAGAGGGGTCAATTACTAGGGGGCATAGGTTTAAGGTGCGAGGGGCAAGGTTTAGAGGAGATGTACGAGGCAAGTTTTTTTACACAGAGGTAAGTGGGTGCCTGGAACTCGCTGCTGGAGGAGGTGGTGGAAGCAGGGACTGTGGTGAATGTCTAATGCTTGATTCACACTGTATAGCATTGTGTCCTTGTGGGCTCTGTCTGTGAGCCGTTGCGCGGCTCTGCCCACAGGGGGAGATGAGGAGCTTGTACAGGGCTCCACCCTTGGCTCCGCCCATGGCTCTGCCCATGGCCCCTCCCACTACCGGAAGTACAAAGTGCTGCTTTCTTGTGAGTCTGCCCTCAGTTCTTCTGGTCACAGGCAGGCTCAGTTGTAAGTCTATTAAAGCCACAGTATACTTCCTCTCGTGTCTCGAGTGAATTGATGGTCGCATCAGGGACGATAGTGACATTTAAGGGGCATCTTGACAAATACATGAATAGGATGGGAATAGAGGGATACGGACTCAGGAAGGGCAGAAGATTTTAGTTTAGACGGGCAGCATGGTCGGCACGGGCTTGGAGGGCCAAAGGGCCTGTTCCTGTGCTGTACTTTTCTTTGTTCTTTGTTCTTTGTTGTTTGCTAACAATTTGCTGCCATGCAGCCTAATATGCAGCCTAATATGTTATTAAGTGCAGAAGTCTGCAGGTTAGATCAGGATTCCTGACACTGCCATTCATGACCACGCTTTTAATGATGTGGAGATGCCGGCGTTGGACTGGGGTGAGCACAGTAAGAAGTCTTACAACACCAGGTTAAAGTCCAACAGGTTTGTTTCAAATCACTAGCTTTCAGAGCACTGCTCCTTCCTCAGGTGAATCTGAGGCGCCTGAGACACTTGTGGAAGGAGCAGTGCTCTCGAAACTTGTGATTTGAAACAAACCTGTTGGACTTTAACCTGGTGTTGTAAGACTTCTGACTACGCTTTTAATTGCTTTCAGCTTTCACTCTGGCTAGCTGTATAACTGTGGTGAAAAGAGCCAATTGCATAAGCCTCTTCCCCGCCAGTCTCTTCATTAGCAAGCCCTCCATGTTGCCTCCCTGGGGTGATGTGAAAACTGAGTACCTTAAGGATCCAGGCTAAACTACAGGGGGCTCGGAGGAGGCCTGGACCTCCGACACCTGGCATAGAAGCCCACAGGCATGTGGTTACGCTCTGGTCCCATGAACCAGACTCCCACCTGCGGATAAATAGCCCCACAGCCCAGTGAGTGTCTCAGGAGCGATGAAGGCTAATGGCGTAATCCCTGACAGAAAATCCAGAGCGGAGCCACATTGGCAGTAATCCGTCATCTCTCAGGTTGCCTTCTGTCAACTCCTGCAGAAAAGCTGGGACCAAGCAGTACTGAATTCATCCTTTCCTTTGGACAATACTAGCAATCCTGAGAGGGGGGCCCTGATACCTCTCTATCATTTTCCCCGGCCAGATTCCTGGAGAGGACATTCCTTCTTTGTGGTTTGATCTGTGCTGACTACAGAAGGGTCGGCCACTCAGAAATCGGTCTCCACAACCACAACAGACAATGTTCAATACAGAAGTGGCAAACATAGAACATAGAACATAGAACAGTACAGCACAGAACAGGCCCTTCGGCCCTCGATGTTGTGTCGAGCAATGATCACCCCACTTAAACCCACATACCCCTAACCCAACAATCCCCCCATTAACCTTTACACTACGGGCAATTTAGCATGGCCAATCCACCTAACCCGCACATCTTTGGACTGTGGGAGGAAACCGGAGCACCCGGAGGAAACCCACGCACATACGGGGAGGACGTGCAGACTCCGCACAGACAGTGACCCAGCCGGGAACCGAACCTGGAACCCTGGAGCTGTGAAGCATTGATGCTAACCACCATGCTACCGAAACACTGGGGTTTTTCACACTGCGGATCGCAGACGGCTGTCAGGATGGTCACGGAGCAATTGCTCATGGCATCCTCGATTGCGGGAGAAACCGCAGCCCAACTGCTGCGACCAGCTTTTAAATTATGAATGCCGGCCACGACCACTTTTTAAATTAAGAATGTCAGCCATGGCCAGCTTGTAAATAGAATGATTCAGTCTTCTGGCCAGAGGGGGCAGTAGAGAGCAGATTACTCACCCGGCACACACATTGACGTCACGCACCCTGAATGTCTGTGCTTTTGGCGTAAAGTCATGGAAGAGAGATTCTTCCATTTTCTAGCTGCCAGCAAGCAACGCAATAGTGAAGAACTAAAGATGGATCATTTTAAACAAAGAAAAAACTAAAATCAGGAACAATGCAGTGTAAAGATGATTTCTTGAGGAATGCCTTTTGTCATGATATGCAGACATGCAGACAATGATATACAGACAGGCACAGACAGGCAGCTAATGAACACAGAGAACAGGACATGACCAATGGGCAGGCAGGACACTCAGGGGTGGTATCTCACTATAAAAGGCACACGGCACTCACACTCCGATTCTTTCCACTGATAAGCATATACAGAGTGAGTCAGGGTGTATGTACAGTATCACACCTCCAGCACGTGGCTAAGAGCTAGTCTGGTTCAGTCAGACTGAGTAACCACACTTAGGTTAGCAGAGAGTCGAACTCATAGAGAACTGTGCTAACTGTGTGACAGGTTCAATAAATCAGATTGATCTAACTTCAAGGTCTGGAGTATCTTTTGGTTAAAGCTGCATCCAGTTGCAGCCTGTGTATCCCAGAGTACATAACACATCATGCTACCAGGAGACTGCTTAATCTAGGTGGTTTACCTCAGTCCGTTCCGTGATGACCAGCGAATGTATCCCGGCACCATGGAGAAGATTCAGGCTCCTCACCAGCTCAGGACCTCTGGCAATCTCAGTGCCAACTGGCGGACATTCAATCAATAGTTTCTGCTATACATCGAAGCCTCAGACCTCAAGGATGCGTCTGATGCAAGGAAGATCGCGCTTCTCCTCTCAACAGCGGGTGATCAAGCCATCGAACTCTTCAACTCTTTTCACTTCACCGAAGGCAAGGACAAGGCAAAGTTTCAGACTATCTTGGACAAGTTTGACAGTCACTGTGAAGTTGACACCAATGAAATCTTCGAGCGCTACATATTCAAACAGCGTCTACAAGGTAAAGATGAATCTTTCAACTCCTTCTTAACTAACCTCCGCCTGCCAGCGCTGTCCTGCAACTTTGGTGATATTGCTGACTCCATGATCAGAGACCAATTCGTTTTTGGAGTTCACTCTGATCCTCAGAGAGCAGCTGCTGAAAATCAAGCATATGATTGAAACATGCACAGTGCATGAGCACGCCAAAAATCGCAATGCCCAGTACAAATCGGCTGAAAATGAGAAACTTGCCTCCCATGAGGCAGAGAGTGTGCAGGCCATCTCCCGGATGCAGCGCCTCAGCATTGATGAAAGCGGCCATTTCACGCGCTATTCCCAGGGCCCCACGCATTTGCGATGCGAACGGGATAACAAAGCGGCCGACGCCCAGATTGCGCAGGTGCAGACGTCTGCCGACTGCACTGCGCATGTGCGACGACGTACACCGCGTCACAAAGCCGACATCATAACGTGCTCGAACTGCGGCAATGCCCACTTAAAGAAACACTGCCCTGCAAGAGGCAGGCGATGTTTAAACTGCGGGAAGCCTGGACATTATGCAGCCTTGTGCAGGTCTGCACAACCAGTCAGGGGCCAGCACTCCCAATTCCGACGACGGCACGTTCAGAGTGTGCAACAATGATTATAGGATTCTGATCCTGGCAGCACAACAGATCCAGAGGCAGACTGCCTGGCCTCCGCCTACTGTGTGGGCATCATTACCAAATGTGAAAATGCCACATCCAACTCATCACAAATTCAATCCATCCTCGCTGTGGATTCCGAGGATGAATGGCGTGCGGTGATGCAGGTCAACCACTGCTCCATCCAGTTTAAGCTGGACACAGGTGCTTCTGCCAACCTCCTCTCACAGGCAGATTTCAAACGCATCAAGAAGCCCCCCCAAGGTCCAGCCTGCAGGCTCCTGGACTACAATGGGAATGCCATCACGGCACTGGGATCCTGCCATCTACTCGTCTCCAACCGGAGCACCCATGCACGGTTACGTTTCGAAATTGTCAAGCCAGACGGGGCATCCCTACTTGGCGCGCATGCCTGCAAGCAGCTGAACCTCGTGCAGCGGGTTTACACGACATCCTCCAATGTGGATCTTCAGGCCGGCATTGACAACATACTCGCTCAGTACCCGGATGTGTTCGACGGGCACGCTGCCATATCGATACAAGATTCTGCTCCAATCTGATGCCAAGCCAGTGGTCCATGCACCACATTGGGTCCCGGCTCTGCTGAGGGAGCGCCTGAAGGCACAGCTCAAGGATCTTCAGCAACGGGGCATCATTTCCAAGGTATATCAAACTGACTGACTGGGTCAGCTCGATGGTATGTGTTAGAAAGCCTTCGGGAGACCTGCGCATCTGCATTGATCCCAAGGATCTCAATAAGAATATAATGCGTGAACATTACCCCATCCCGAAGTGGGAGGAACTCACCAGTGAGCACAATCACGTTTTTTTTACCAAGTTAGATGCGTTACATGGATTTTGCCAAATCAAGCTGGATGTGTCCAGCAGCAGGCTCTACACCTTCAACACACCGTTTGGCAGATACTGCTATAATCGCATGCCGTTTGGCATTGTCTCGGCATCAGAGATCTTCCATCGCATCATGGAGCGGATGATGGAGGGCATTGAAGAGGTTCGTGTGTACGTGGATGACATTATCATATGGTCCACGATTCCTGAGGAGTATGTTTCCCTTCTCCAGCAGGTATTCCGCCGTGTCCATGCCAATGGCCTGAAGCTGAACAGATCCAAATGTTGCTTTGGCATGCCGACACTCAATTCCTAGGTGACCAGATCTCTCAGCAGGGCGTGCGCCCGGACACAGACAAGGTCAAGGCCATCAAAGCCATGAAGGCCCCTGAAGACAAGAAGGTGGTGTTGTGCTTCCTGGGCATGGTCAATTTTCTGGGCAAATTCACCCCAAACCTGGCCTCACACACCACGGCCCTACGAAACCTGGTGAAAAAGTCCACTGCCTTTGAGTGGAAGGCAGCACATCAGGCAGAGTGGTTGGAGCTGAAAGCCAAGCTCACCACTGCACCCGTCTTGGCATTTCTCGACCCAGACAGGGAGACAAAGATATCAACAGATGCGAGTCAGGATGGCATCGGTGCGGTGCTGCTTCAATGCGATGATAATTCATCCTGGGCACCAGTAGCCTACGCATCGAGGGCGATGATGCCCACCGAAACAAGGTACGCGCAAATAGAGAAGGAATGCCTGGGTCTTCTCAAGTTTCCCGACTATGTCTACGGCCTGCCGACATTCACTGTCGAGACGGATCATAAGCCTCTGGTCCATATTATCCATAAGGACCTGAACGACATGACGCCTCGGTTGCAGCGCATCCTCCTCAAACTCAGAAGGTACGACTTTGACTTACTGTACACGCCTGGCAAGGAGCTCATCATCGCTGATGCATTGTCCCGCTCCATCACATTGCCTAGTGAACCGCTGGAAATCATCCGGCAGATTGAATCACAGGTGCAGCTGTGTGCTAGCACCCTCCTGGCGTTTGATGAGAAGGTGGTTTGTATCCGCGAGGAGACAGCCAAAGACCCCCTCTTGCAGCGTGTCATGCACCACCTCGCCAATGGCTGGCAGAAAGGGCAGTGCCCTCAATTTTACAATGTCAAGGATGACCCGATAGTGATTGATGGTATCCTACTCAAGCTGGATGGATTGTCATTCCACTCAGCCTCCAGAGCTTGGTGCTCTGCCAAATCCATGAGGGATACCTGGGCGTCGGGAAGTGCAGACACAGAGCCAGACAGGCTGTCTACTGGCCCAGTATTAGCCAGGACATCTCGAACATGGTCCTCAACTGTGCGACCTGTCAACGCTTCCAGCCAGCGCAGAGTAAGGAGACGCTCCAGCAGCATGAAATCGAGACCTCCCCGTGGTCGAAGGTTGGCATCGACCTCTTTCATGGGGCTGGTTTAGCTAAACCGCTGGCTTTTAAAGCAGACCAAGCAGACCAAGCAGGCCAGCAGCACGGTTCGATTCCCGTACCAGCCTCCCCGGACAGGCGCCAGAATGTGGCGACTAGGGGCTTTTCACAGTAACTTCATTGAAGCCTACTCGTGACAATAAGCAATTTTCATTTCATTTCATTCATTTTCATTTTATTTCATTTCATTTCATTTTCATGCGAATGGTCGTGACTACGTATTGATTATTGACTATTTCTCCAACTACCCTGAAGTCGTGAAGCTCTCAGACCGCACATCTCGGGCCGTCATCAAGGCCTGTAAGGAGACGTTCTCCGGGCCTGGTATCCCACTCACTGTCAGGAGTGCCAATGGCCCCATGCTTCAACAGCTACGAGTGGTCTATGTTTGCCAAGTCATACCATTTCAAACATGTCACTTCCTGCCCACACTATCCGCAGTCCAATGGGAATGTTGAAAAAGGGGTGCACGTTGTGAAACAGCTCATCTGCAAGGATTCTGCTTCTGACATCTACCTCGCGTTGCGTACAGGGCGACCCCACTGTCCACTGTAGCCGGCTCAACTCCTGATGAACAGGGACCTGTGCACGACACTTCCAGCCATACACTTGCCCAACCTGGATCACCTCCCGGTGCTGTCACCAGTCAGGCTTCCATCCCGCCTGTCAAGGCGCCGTCGTCCCCACCACCATCACCTATACTATGTTCTGTTTTCTCACATTAGACAGCTGTCTTCACATGTAAATACGTTCACATATGCCACCGCTTGTAAATATGTTAATATATGCCACCACATGTAATATGTTCCAATGTGCCAACAAAACGTAAAAAAAGGGAGAGTTCATGATATGCAGATATGGAGACATGCAGACAATGATATACAGACAGGCACAGACAGGCAGCTAATGAACACAGAGAACAGGACATGACCAATGAGCAGGCAGGACACTCAGCGGTGGTATCTCACAATAAAAGGCACGAGGCACTCACACTCCGATTCTTTCCACTGATGAACATCTACAGAGTGAGTCAGGGTGTTTATACAGTATCACACCTCCAGCACCTGGCTAAGAGCTAGTCTGATTCAGTCAGACAGAATAACCACACTTAGGTTAGCAGAGAGTCGAACTCATAGAGAACTGTGCTAACTGTGTGACAAGTTCAATAAATCAGATTGAACTAACTCCAAAGTCTGGAGTATCTTTTGGTTAAAGCTGCATCCAGTTACAGCCTGTGTTATCCCAGAGTACATAACACATCAGCTTTGTGATATACCATCAATGGTCAGTGAGGAGAGTGAATCGCCTGCTGGCCAGGTAATGCCTCCAATGTCGCACAGCTTCTACAAGGGCTTGGGCTTCCTTTTCGACGGAGGAGTGTCGAAGTTCGGAGGCATGGAGGGTACGGGAGAAGAAAGCCACGGGCCTGCCCGCCTGTTTGAGGGTAGCGCCTAGAGCAAAGTCCGATGCATCGCTCTCCACGTGGAACGGAATGGACTCGTCCACAGCGTGCATTGCGGCTTTGGCAATATCTTTCTTGATGCGGTTGAAGGCCAGGCGGGCCTCAGCCGTCAGGGGAAAAGTGGTGGATTTAATAAGTGGACAGGCCTTGTCCGCATAATTGGGGACCCACTGGGCATGGTAGGAGAAGAACCCCAGGCATCTCTTCAGGGCCTTAGGGCAGTGGGGGAGGGGGAGTTCCTGGAGGGGGCGCATGCGGTCGGGGTTGGCCCTCGGACTCCGTTTTCCACAACGTAGCCAAGGATCGCTCGGCGGGTTGTGCGGAATGCATTTTCCCTGATTATAGGTGAGGTTCAGGAGTTTAGCGGTGTGGAGGAAGTGCCGGAGGTTTTCGTCATGGTCCTGCTGGTCATGGCCGCAGATGGTGACATTGTCTATGTACGGGAATGTGGCCTGCAGCCCGTACTGGTCAACCATTCGGTCCATTTCTTGTTGGAAGACCGAGACCCCATTGGTGATGCCGAAGGGGACCCTGAGGAAGTGGTCGAGGTGGCCATCTGCCTTGAAGACAGTGTATAGGCAGTCCTCCGGGCGGATAGGGAGCAGACTTCAAGTCAACAGTGGAGCAGACTCGATACTGCGCAATCTGGTTGACCATGTCAGATATGCGGGGGAGGGGGTACGCATCGAGCTGCGTGTACCGGTTGATGGTCTGACTGTAGTCGATGACCATCCGGTGCTTCTCCCCAGTCTTGACGACCATAACTTGGGCTCTCCAGGGGTTGGTACTAGCCTCAATAATCCCCACTCGTCGGAGTCGCTGGACCTCCGACCTGATAAAGGCCCAGTCCCGGGCACTGTATCGTCTTCTCCCAGTGGCGATGGGCTTACAGTCCGGGGTGAGGTTAGCGAAGAGCGAGGGTGGGGCGACTTTAAGGGTCGCGAGGCTACAGATGGTGAGGGGTGGGGGCAGGATCGCTGCGCTGAGTTGCGGGCCGCGTGATGAGTGCCCGGGGAAGTCGTAGTCTTCTGATGAGCTATCTGAGCATGGAGATGCAGATGGGGCCCGTGGATCGCACGTGGTGAGCGGCGAGGAAGATGGCGTCCAAGATGGCGGCCCCCATGTGTCGCACGTGGCCGGCCGCATGGTGGGGGTTTGCCAAGATGGCGGCCCCCATGGATCGCACGTGGCGGGAGGGGGCGGAGTCGGGGCGTAGGCCGCAGCGTTTCGGGCCCCGCGGGCCCGCTGGTGCTGGGAGCGATTTGTTCTCTCTACTGGGGAGTTAGAAACTGGGGCCCTTTTTGCGACGCACACTCTGGCATAGTGGCCTTTCTTCCCGCAGCTGCTGCAGGTCGCGTATCGGGCTGGGCAGTGCTGCCGCGGGTGCTGGCTTTGGCCACAGATATGGCAGGCTGGGGCAGCTGAGTAGCTGGCTGGGGCAGCAGAGTGACTGGCTGGGGCCACAGAGTAACTGGCTTTGGCAGCGCGGTAGCTGGGGGGCCGTACGTCACAGGCCTGGGGGAGTTGTTGGTCGGGGGCCCACGATGAGGTCGTGGGGTCCGCGGGAAACGAGGTGAGACTTCCATAGTGGTAGCAGCATCAACAGTAGTATCTAAGTCCTGGGCCCCCTTTTCTAGCAGTCTTTGGCGCACATAGTTCGATCTAAGGCCCGCTACAAAAACGTCCCGCATAGCAAGCTCCCTATGTTCAGCCGCGGTAACGGCTTGATAATTACAGTCATTAGAGAGATTGTTCAGTTCACGTACAAACTCGGATAGCGTTTCTGTAGGCCGCTGACGGCGAGTCGTAAACACATGACGTGCATAAACCTCGTTAATGGGCCTAACGTACATTTTGTCCAATATTGCCAGCGCTGCGGTGTAAGAATCGGCCGGATTTAGCTGCGTGGAGATTCTGTGGCTTACCCTCGCGTGCAGTAGGCTGAGTTTTTGTTCCTCCGTTGTTCCAGCAGTGCTGGCTTCTGCCAGGTAGGCCTTAAAACATCTCAGCCAGTGGGAGAAAATTTCTTTAGCCTCTGCATCCTGCGGGTCGAGTTCTAGGCGTCCGGACTTGAGGGCTGCTTCCATGATTTACTTTGACTGTTTCGTAAGTATATTAAATTGATGGAACCATCAATTCTATGGACACATGCTTGTAGGATTAGAATAGCGGTTTTAATATACTTACAACAGAGCCAGCCTGTACGCCGTTGAACTTTCGATGAACTGGCCGGCTGGCTCTGTGGCACGGATCTTTATACAGCAGCTCCAGGGGGAGGAGTTCTGGGCGGAGCCAAGGGGAGAGCCCAGTACAAACTCTCGAGTACTCCCAGAGCTACTCCCCCTGGTGGTCAGGTAGTGCAACTGCACTTACAATATCGGTACATATATACAATGGGAACAGAGTGACATTGGCAACTTATAACACCGTGTGAATCTCATTCACCACACAGAAAGCCTCCTGGCCTCTGATCCCGAACTGGATCAGAGGCGGAGACCAGCCACCTTTATACCGGCCTGAGGGGAGACGGAGCCATCGGGCAATGGTTTGCCACATTACAAATAATACAGTGGCCATTTACCACAATACACATATTGTACATTACAGTGGTTTACCACACTTTGTTAATTGTGCTAATGCAAATCAGGATGCAAAGCCCATGTGTGTTAAATGTAGGGAAGTACTGGAAAATGAAAGTTTAATACCCTCAAAACTTCAATGGCATTTGAACACTAAGCATGGCGAGTTTGAGGAGAAACCTCTTGATTTTTTGTAAAGAATGCAGTGAAAATTTCAATCATCAGCTGAAATCCTCAGCATAAATGTAACATTGAATGACAAAGCAAGCAGGCAGCACTGTTGCCTCATAGCGCTGAGAATCTAAGTTCGATTCCGGTCCCGGGTCAGTGTCCGTATGGCGTTTGCACATTCTCCCCGTGTTTGAGTGGGTCTCACTCCCACAACCTAAAGATGTGCAGGGTAGGTGGATTGGCCACACTAAATTGCCCCTTAATTGAAAAAAAAAGAATTGGGTAGTCTAAATGTATTTTTAAAAAGAATGACAAAGCAAGTGACATCGTGAGGACCAAGGCTCACCTGTCGCATGCATTTAAGTTAAGCGCAAATGGCGTCGCTCCCGAAGGTTGGCGGGGGGGGCGTGGGTCAAGAGGTCGGCAGGTTGCTAAAAGCGAGTCTCGGGGAAAAAAAGTTTGAAACGCACTGGCATACACCCCGGGCACAGTCCACTGTCTCCCGAGAAGGACGGGTGCTGACAATATAATGTAAATGGCCTTGGATTGCTTTATTACATTAAAGGCAGTAGATAAATGCAAGCTGTTGGAGCTGGAAATGAGACAGACTCTTGATGGCTTAATTTAACTTGGATCACGCTTTCTCTGCAAGTGAGCCAAGCCTTGGAGCTCAATGAACTGACACGCATTGATCTACACCACACTGTCTACCAGCTCTTGTACTATTTTCTCAGTCTGGATGTAGCAAGGAAGGGATCAAATTCATCACAGCTTTCCGATTTTACGATCACAGTAAACTTAAAAACACTTATAGCAGCAAAAGTAAAACCAGTGACTGTCGCAGGGAAAATATTGGTTCTATTGTACATTGTAATTGCTGCCGCATGTTGATACAAGATTGAATGCTTTCCGATAAATAAAATCTACTTCATTAAAGATCCTGTTGATTAGCCTGGCACCACGATTCTTCCAAAGAATGTGTTATACTATACTTAAAGTATTTTATGGCATTTGCACTTTCAAGGCTAACGTACTTATTACTGACAACAAAGAGACTTTGTTTTTGGAAGGTGAGTCAAATGAAACAGATTGGATTTTATTTGCAAGTTTCCAGAACTTATCTGTGTGCACCATGTGCATGAAGCAAAGAAGAGTAAAGTTCAACTGCAGAAACTGAAACATGTGATAAACCTTTGCTGGGAATGGAATGGCTGAGGACAATAAAATTAGCAAGGAAGTGTTGTCGCCTGGATGAAGCATTAAACAGAGTTAAATTGTACGTCAGTTGACTGCATTCAGATCTTGGGCATTAGTTGGGGGCTCACCTATATTTGTATACATATAGGAGCAGGCTGAAATGGTGATTGTTGAAATGGAGATGAGCGATGCATAAAGTGTGCCTCTTATAATGAAACACTGGGTAAAATTCTCCATTTGGAGTGTTGACGCCAGGACTGAATTGTGAGTGTTCTCCCGTACTGTTGGGGCTCCAGTCCAGGAGCCATTCAGGACATGCTAATAGGCCAGCACATTAAGCTAGTGTAATTCCAACTGACGCTACCATCGGATTTGCAGGGGCTGGAATTGGCACTGGAGAGCTTGACAAGCTGGTGCTGCATATAAGCACTCTGTTCCGTACACACTCTCATTCCAGCCAGGAAGATGGCATCAAGGAGAGCGGTCCCGAGGTTTGCGGCTGCAGAGCGGGAGTTGGTGCCGGATGCATTGGAGGAAAGTTGGGATACACTTTTCCCCAGGGTGGGCAGGAGGTTACCGCCCGTGGAGGTCAGCCGGGCCTGGGCAGAGGTAGCAGATGCATTGCTGCGGCACTCCAGAGTGTGGCCCAGTCACAACGGGCCTTCGTTGAGGCGGCCAAGAGCTTTGGCCGGGTGCTGGCTGACCTGAGCCAGTCACAGAGGGATGTGGCTAAGTCCCAGAGGGTCACGGCTATGACCTCTGGGAAGTCGGGGTGTGTTCCATGGCCAAGTTCATCGAGACCCTGGTCAAGACAAGAGAGGGCCGGGCAGCTCGGTGGCGCAGTGGGTTAGCCCTGTTGCCTCACGGCGCCGAGGTCCCAGGTTCGATCCCGGCTCTGGGTCACTGTCCGTGTGGAGTTTGCAGTCTCCCCGTGTTTGCGTGGGTTTCGCCCCCACAACCCAAAGATGTGCAGGGTAGGTGGATTGGCCACGCTAAATTGCCCCTTAATTGGAAAAAATGAATTGGGTACTCTTAAGTTTAAACATTTTTAAAAAGACAAGAGGGGGCCTCCAGGACTGGCAGCGCCAGGTGATGGTGGAGACCCCGGACCTCACTCTGACTGTAGCCCCTTCCCAAGGAGTAGCCTGGGAACCATCAAGCACCCGGAGGGAGGAGGAGGTGATTGGGCTCATGCCGGTGTCTCCCACAGGGTTTTGCTGGAACACTGCAGTGCCTCTGAATCTCCTCCACCTGACACTGGCGCATCTCATGGGCAGTGGGCAGAACAGGTGGCACTGCATCACGTGACACATGAAAGTCAGCCGTGGCCATCCAGGACCCCAGAGGATAGCCGCCAAAGGAAAGCCAGGTCACAGAATGAAATACGCAGCAGGCCACCTCCATTTCTGATGTGCCGCCTGGAGACCCACCTAGCAGGAGCATTAGAGCAAGTAAGATTAGAAAGTTAGACATCAGTTAAGTTGGCACGGGTGCAACACACAGGATTGCGTTTGGGGCCAGGGTACAATTATTGTACACAGCACTATTAAACACCTGTTCACCGACATTCTGAACTGCCTCAGTCCTCTATCTGAAGGGTGTTGAGGGATGGGTGCAGGGGGTGTGCTGGGT